>NW_010137430.1:2752-22031 GCF_000699245.1 Pterocles gutturalis | reverse complement strand
CTTTCTGTGCATGTTTCCAAGCACCTCTTTAAAATCCCCGCAGAGGCTTTTGGGGAGGGTGGATGGATGGCTCCGGGTGATGCGGGTCAGGGCTTTTGCTTTGCAAGTGGCTTCACCAAGGCTTGGCTGCAACACCAGAAACCTCCTACTTGGACAGCAAAAATGAGGCAGCAGCATCTCACCTTAAACTTAAATCCTACCTCTGAAAGACAAGGGCAGCTGCAGTAGTGCTGCACAGCCACCTCCATGGGGGTCTTTGGTCACCCTCGGTGCCTCATGAACCCTCTTTGCAGATGTGTTATTGATGCTTAGCCCCATCCTCCTGTCTCTGCACATGCTCCCAAAAGCCTCGTCAGAATGACAGATTTGCTTCTTTCTTGCTGTTGGGTGGCAATTTGTGTTTTCTTGATGGCATTGGTCCTTTTTATATTTTTTTTTTCTTGTTGTGAGATGGGTTGATATCTATCTGACAATTGCATTTCCACTGCAAGTGTGCTGGGAGTGGGGGAATGCCATAAAATCCTCCTGGAGCCGGGCAGAGGGTGGCTAGAGCGAGGCATGGGGCAGATGGGAGCCCCTGTGCAGAGGAGGGAGCACAGAAATGCTCTTCTCCGCCTGTCCTGAGCTGGGTATTCTGCATCTCACCTGTGCCCAGCATGGGATGTTGGACCATTTTTTCCCAGAATAAGAAAAGGCAAAAAGCAAAAGGCATTTGAGTACCAACGTTATAAAGCCAAGAGAGAACCTGCAAATACTCTGGCAAGACCTTTAGGGCCAATTATTTACCGTGCATGTGTCCGTAGCAGAACCTGGAGCTTGAGAAATTGGGAAGCTGCCCAGAAACTTTCAAGCACTTAAATTTTTCAGATTGATTTTTTTCCCCTCCCCTGAAAAATCTATAAGAGGCACAAAACTTGTTTTTCCCTCGCGTGGGAGCCTGGGCTGTTTATGTTAACACTAGATGACTTCTCAAAGGCTTTGAGTAGCCATAAAGAAAAATAGAAAAAAAAATTAAATACTGAGAGGAGCGTGGTGAGGAAATTCACTGAGTTTTGTGGAGTTATATCTGAACCCTGGGAAGACATTCATTGAAAGCGTGGTGAAGAGTCTGTAAAGACCATTAAAAGGCAGGATGGTGCCCCCCAGGACCCATCCTCAAAGTTTGGGGAGCATAGGAGATGGGGGTCACCAGAGACGAGGAGAGTTCCAGCCACAGGCTCTCTCCAGCAGTTCCCCGGGATGAAAGCGAGTCTGGTGATGATGGATCAGCTGGAGACATGGGAATGGTGAGAAACATCTCGTTTCTTGGTGGGGCTGGGGCACCTTCCCCGCTGCCCTTCCAGGGCTGGCGAGTGCTCCCCCACACAGCCAGAGAGGCTGATGCTAAAGCTGTTAAAGCCATGCTGAAATGAAATTGCTATTTCAGAGCAGTTTTGAGATGTTACCGCCTCCTGGGCAGCTGTTGTGGTTTGCGTGGCGAGCGGCTTTGCCAGTCCCCCAGGCAGAGCCAGCTCCAGTATCACAGATGGTGTCATCTGGTTTCAGACGAAGATGTGTGCGTCTCGTCCTCCTCTGTGCCTCAGCCGCTCCGCAGAGGATTGCTTAGAAATAACAACCTTTAAAAAATGGAATGTCTTTTACAGTCAGGAGAGAATACCCCAAAAAAGGGCTTTTCTGAGCTACAGTGATGTAACTTGAAGGAACCAGACCAAACACTTTGTGAGTGCTCGGTAGATGTTCTGCAGTCAGGCGGTGAAATATCAGCTGGAACAGGTACCCAGACGCGGCCCCCTGATGAACATTGTGTGTTTCTCACCAGAAGCAGTAGCTGCTCATGGCGCTGCTCGAGTCCTACGTGGAGAATGAGGAACCTGGAGCCCTGCTGACATCATCCTGCCTGGTTCAGGCTGAGGCTGCAGCACTCCCCCGCTAGTTCCTCAGCACGAGCAGCCAGTTTTGGCTTACAGGGCTCCATGCGAGTTTTATTCCCGTGTCCTCTGGGTTTATGTGCTAATGAAACACAGCACCAAGATGTTTGAGGGCTGTGTGCTGTGTGCCTCGATCAGCTCTCCCATGCTGGGCTTGAGGACAGGATTGTCGGGTGGTTTGTTTGTTTTTGGGTTGTTGTTTTTTTTTTTTTTTTCTGGGCCCCTGACTGACTTGATTTCCTCTCTCGGTGATGATCCCGGAGAATGTAAATTTTAGGCAGTAAAGGAACAGCCATACGTGTCTTCACTCATCACCTTGCACTGTCAGTGGGCTATATCCCATCTTTCTGTTATTCCTTTTATTTCTCTTTTTTGCAGCCTTCCTCTAAGCAGAGGGAAAAGCTGGTGGGTTCCTACCAGGTCACGCAGCCTGCTTCAGGCTGCCCCAAGCCCTGTCCCGTTCCCTCCATCCCACTGTGCAGACACACCAACCATGTGTCTGGGGAGGAACACAGAGGTCTTGGGAAAAAGTGACTGTGAGGGGCTGCTCTACCCCCTGCTCTGTTCCCCAGGTTCTACTGGTTGTTGAGCTGCTCTACCCCCTGCTCTGTTCCCCAGGGTCTACCAGTTGTTGGAAGATACTCCAGAGCAGAGCTGGAAGCACCACCATGTCGTGGTGGGCCAGCAGCGCCCTGGGGACATCCCTGTCCTACCACCACACTGTGTTTTCAATAATGTTAGATGCTCTCAGCAGGAGGGAGCGATTGGAAGGTGCAGAAAATAGGGTTGAGAGCTCTTATCAGGAGTGCTTGAGGGAGAGATGGTGAGCTGATGGAGAAAGAGGCCCGTGATCATCCAAAAACATGGAGAGGTAAATGTAGGATGGAGGAATGGGGTAGAAAAAGAAGAAAATCATGTGTGTTGCATGAACAAGGCTGGGGTGTATCTAGAGGAGGAGGATAATTTTAGAAATTGTTCTTAATTCAGCTGAAGAGCTGAGCACGCTCTCTGACAGCGCACATCAGGGTATGTGGTGGGGGGACGTGGCTTCAGCGCAACCTGCTGTCACATGAGAGTGAGCTTCAAAGGAGAAGTCTGAGGATGATGTAATTCCAGGCCGGATATACACAGGCTGCAAAAAGTGCCAAAGAATGCACTTGTTTGTTTGCAGGAAACGCTCGGGATCCAAGCGTCTTGGCTGAGCGCTCTGCAGCGATGCTGGAGACGAGGGTTGGGGAAGCGTGGGCAGCGCGGTGGAGAGGGCACTGGGCAGGCGTGTGTGCAATGGGCCGGTTGTACCAGTGCACGGGCAGGTGGGAGAAGGAACCCATCACAGGCTCACCTGGTGTCCTCTCAGAAACACAAAATAAATCCAAATATGTCAAGGAATCCAAACGGTGGCCGAACTTAATACCCTAACCTTTTACTTTTTGTTTAAATAATGCCCATGGGTGGGTGGTTTTATAAACAACATTTTTTTTAGACCTCCAGCTTTTTTTGCTCTGGGTCAGACTGATCCAAATTCACCAGCTGTTGTCTGACCCCAGAGGCCCAGCAGTCTTTGACCCATCCAGTACTTTTGGAGGAGTTTCTCCCTGGAAGTCCCACATACAGTAGGTCCCGACCCAGATGTCACAGCAGAATTCCTGGCAAGAGACAGACCACAGAAACCAAATGGTTTAGAAGATTGCATTTGTGCTGTGTTGCCATGGCTGAGTCAATAGATGTGACAAGCAGCAGAGATCCTTAAAAAAATCCTTAAAAAAGTTGGGAAGAGAAGAATGAGGCAGAGATGAGCAGTTCAGCAATGATGGGGTGTAAAACTCACTGTAAAACTATCAGAGCAACAACAAACTCGGTTAAAAAGCATGGGAGATTTAAACAGAGGAAAGAGGTGACACTTGTGACCACATTAAGATCATGGCACAGTGTGTACTGAAGGGATGAAGGGAGAGAAGAGCAGCAAAATTTGCTCCTCTTGACCATCAGAATTGCTCCTGACTTTGAAGACCTTCAAATGGAGAAAGACAGGCTAAAGAAACGTAACCAAGCTAGGTGAAGAAGTCAGGGGTGGCAAAGCCACCAAGGCTGTTGAGTGTGGTATCCATTTGACTGTGTCCCAAGGGAAAGTTGTAGTTAACTCTTGACAAAAAGTGAATATAACCGAGCCAAGTCCTGCTCTCTGTTGGAAAGCATCAAAGAGAGGCCACTGAGAATTACTAGCAAAGAGAGAAATTATTAAATATGGTTCCCATCATAGCTAATGGCTCCACTCAAAGAGGTAAAACATCTTTCAAGTGTTGCACATTCCTCCTTACAGTCCAGAATGGGTTTATCCCAGAGCTGAGGGGACTTATGTCCTCCTTTACCACTAACAAATGCTATTAAATTGTTTCTCTTGTACATGGTGAAGCTCAGAGAGATCCCTTCCTACAGCAATGTGAAGAAGAGATCCCCTGGTCCCAGGCTTCATCGGTGGTGTAACCCAAACCAACTTCTAAAGGCGAGGTCCAGCCCGGCCGTGGATATTTGCCAGGCGATGCTGGAAACAGGGGGAAGCACCAGCAGTTAACTGTGCGCAGGATGGGACCAGGACAGTGGAGTGACCATCAGGCCCCGGTCGTTTGCAGCCCTGCAGTGGCTAAATGCAACCACTCAGCGTGGGCGTGAGGCCACCTCGCATAACCCCATTGTTGGGACCCACGTAACCCTCCCTTTCTGCTCAGGTGGGTGCTGTACGAGGAGCCCAGCTACCGAGGCCGTATGTACGTGGTGGAGCGGGGCGAGTTCAGCAACTTCAACCAGTGGCAGGCGCGCAGTGCGAGCGTCCAATCCATCAGAAGAGTCATCAACTACTTGTAGCTGAGCTTTCATCCTACCGGTAGTGGCCTGCTGAGAGCGGGCACCACCCTCCTTCCCACTCACTGACCTGCAGAATAAATCTTTAAACACCAGCTTTTGGCTCTAAGTATTTTTTTTTCCGTCACTTGCGTAAGTTAAAGAGGCAATGGACTTGCAAACTTTCTAAGCTTGAATTTGTGAATTTGCTTTTTTATTCTGCAGTGATTTATAAGGAGGACACTGGTGTGATGGGCCACAACTGTTGGTAACAAGCAGACACGGGAACATGCTCCCCGGTGTGGCTGTGGTCTGATGTGTTCACTCTGCCCCATCCAGGGCCACCACGTGAAGGACCCAGCTGGCTCCTGATGCCTGGAGGGGGTCATGTTGCTGCACCCGTGCGTTGTGAGCGCAGGCGCACGGCCATCCGAGGGGCTGCTCGTGCCATGTGAGGACACGCGTGAGGATCGTGTCAGGATCTGATCCACTCGTGGGGTTTGTCTGAGTGCGAAGTGCCGGTCCTGATGTGAAGGTGATAGAAATCAATCAGCCTGAGTGACTTTGACCTTAGATCAGCGCATATTAAAAAATAGATTTTAACAAATTCCCTGAAGGCACAAAACCTGAGCAATCTTCTCTCTGCTCCCTGATTCGTAAGCTGACAATGACATTCTGAGGGAGCAGCAGTGAAGAAAACAGCCCCAGTGCTGTCACTTTCTGCACAACCCTCTTCCCATCCTTCTGCCCCTTCAGCACTCCCAGTCCATCCCAGTTGCTCCGGTGTCCCTGAACCGCGTTCAGTGCTCAGCAGCCAGGATGGCAGCAGCTCTGCCCATCCACCTACAGCCCCTTTGCTGCAGCCTGGGCACTGCCCCTGGCATTCAGCACCCAAAAGTCAGGTAACCTCCTTTCTGGAAAATCATAACCCATGCTGAGTGTTAGCTAAGAGTGTTTCTGGCTATTTCAGAAAGGGGTAATTTTATTTTTTTCACTCCATTATTCCATTAGCTCTTAAGACTCGGCTGTCTGATGGATCCTGACAGGCACGAGCACGATGCCGGCAGAGCTGCAAAGCTCTGTGTTAATCCAGCGGGAAAGCTGCTGATCTAACCACTGTCCCCAGCCCTTCAAAGAGACATAAGCGAGGCTGGCAGGTCCCCAGCACAAAGCGCGGGTGCCTTCAGGGCCGCTCTGCTTTGCGGGTCTGCGATGGGATCCTGCCCTTTGCAGAGCCATTGGGAGGAGCAGGGGTCCGTACGCTGTGCTGGCACAGGGGGCTGGTTGCTCCCAGACTGCATCCCACTCTGACACCAGATCCAGCTGCCATTCCATCCAATTCACACTCATTCACCTTGTAATTCATCTTTCCAGTTGGCTTCTTGTGGCACTCTGACCAGTTACAGGACTGGGGCAACTGGTAACAACTGTGTCTGTGTGAGAAGGATATGTGCTGTTCCCGTGATGAAGTGGTACTGGTGGTAGAGTTGCATTGGTCGAGATTTGGCCTAGATGCACGCATACCACGTATGTGTTACGGAGGCTAAGGAAATTAAAAAAAGAAATTCTACTTTGTGAATTTAGCAATAGTTTGGGTGATGTTTGCCTTAGCAGTGATACAAGCAATTAGGTCCTCTTGCAGACAGCCTGCGGTCTGGATGTCATCCCCTACTCAACTCATTGCAGAAGCACTACGGTTACACCAGAGCAGCTCTGGGCTGCCATGGCCGTGTCCTCGGTGGCTTGTGGTGATTTGTGGTCCGCTGGAGCCGTGAAAATATTTAAGCATCTTTAGTGGATTGCAAGGTATTTTTGTGTCAGAGAGGAAGGCAGGGAAATGATTCATTCATTGAGTGGGATGCACGAATGTACAACTCGTGCATCAACTCTTGCGTATTTCATTTTCTTTTAATTAAATGCAGCTTACGAAAGATTTTAGGAGTCCTTCCAGGATTAGCATTGTTCTTGCTTCATGAAGGCTCTAATCGGCTCCTGAGCTCAATGCACTCTATTAAAAGTTAATATTCAGCCATATGCGTGGCTGGTCTGTTGTGACCTTCTGGCCATTAATCAGTTAAAAAACCCAAGCGTGGTCCTGAAGACAGACAGGCATTGAATTGTGACTAGCTTTAAGGAAGGCTTTTCATTCATTGGAAGCACATTCAATGTCACGGTGCAGCACAAAGGATAAAGAAACAAAGGCTTTAAAATATACACAAACTGGAATCCCAGCTGCTCTAAGTAGTTGGGGGACAAAAGAAAATAAAGACCAACCATCCGCCCACCTTCCCCTAAGAACAGCAGTGTAAGCCCACAAATCCCCGCACCTGGAGTTCTCGACACTTGGAGCACGCAGCCTGGGGAGGTGACTGTCCCTCTAATGCTGGGGTCAGATTGTGATATCGCAGATACTCAGCTCTCTGGCTTCCAGTGTTCAGGGGTCCAGCCTCCCTCCGGGCAGACCAGCCCTTAGAGGGAACCGCAGACATCCCTCCCCATCCTTACTGGGATACGCGGGGCTGCGCGCGTAGATGTACAGGCTGACTCCAACATACAGCTACTCTGTGCAAGCCCACTTCATCTGTATGCTTCAACCTCATCGTTTGTTTATATGGTCCAGTAGGTTAATATTTGTTGTTTAAATTGTGGAAGTGCTTAGGAGCCCCAGTCCTGGACTGAGCCCTGCTGCGTGCTGGGAGTTAAAAGCACAGAAAAGGCAGGCTGGTTAATCCGTGCTGTTGTGTGGAGCCCTGCTTGTAACCAGCTAGCGTTTAGCCACCTATAGCACATTTTACATGTCTGTAATATGCCTACAGGCTAAATACTCATCATTTATTAGCATCTGATAGCCTGTTTATGAACACACTCTCAATGCAAAGAGCTAGTCTCATGTGAACGCTATTTTAAAAGAATCTGTATGCAGGAGTCTAATATTGCTAAAAACTGTCTGCGGGGAACTGAGTTCTATCTATTTTTTTCTTGATTTGAAAGCTAAGTAGGGTGGCCATGGGCCTTATCCAAACACCGATGCTGCAGGAACATGCCTTGCGTTGGCAGCAGCGGGATGTGGGTCTCCTTCTCTTCCTTTTCCCTCCCCCTCCTTGCTAAATCTGCACTTGTTTAAAGGACAGAATGTACGGATCCCATATGTTTGCTAGTGGTTAGGGTGGTGGGGTTTTTTTATAAAAGATTATTGACATTGCTCTAGTACGAAATGGTATGATTTGTGAGTTTATAGCACATAAAATATAACCGACAGAAATGCCAGCTTGATGTGAAGTGGATGTGAGATTGTGCAGCAGAGATTTGAGCTGTGCATCATTAAACTGAAAGGCTGAATGAGTTCTGCTACGTGCACCGAGGAGGCAAGCAATGGATTAAGTAAACTGGAAACTATTCTACAAAATGCTACAGATAAAACAAAGATTCAAAAAATGAACAAAAGGGACAAGTTATTAATTACGAGAGAGAGAACTAAATGAAATCAGCTCCATCTGGGAAGCCAGGAAAGCCCTAATAATCAGCATTACTGGGCTTGGCCAGGCTGCTGCAGTGTAATATTCAGAATAACTTTGAATTACATCTGGCTCCAAAGCAAATAGCTCCTGCCAGAATGCCTGCATACACGAATGGCCTTTCGCTGTAGCTGGATAATGTGAGAATTTGATGGAATACCTCTTCCAAATGAATCATTGGAAGATATCTGAGCAACTGCAGTACTTTTGCATTGCTATATTGCCCAGTATGCGTATATATAGTGAAGGTAAGGAGGAAACTGCTTACTGATCTGCTGTTGGCATGTTTGATGTTGTCATAGCTCAAATGAATGTCTACTAACCGCTTGCACAGGTGAAAGGGCTGCCCAGCCACCCCCTTCCCTGTGGAATTCAAGAGGCGTTATCCTGGTGTTGAGGTTGCCCAACACTCACACCTCCCTGTGCTTTCTTCTCTCCTCCTCCAGAGACACCGCTCTGGACCTGGTAAAAATCTATTCACTCCTTGGTGTCTGATGGAGCTTTTTTATTAGTTCTCCAAGTAGAAAGTCTTGCTCAACAGTGACCTCTTTGCTGATTGCAGAAAGGGAACGAGCAGCTTCAAAGGACATCTCCGACCTCTGGCACCAGGAGGGCAGCCATGGTCACTGGTAAAGCCTAAGCAACAACAGGGTGAAAATGTAGAGGGAACACAGGGAGCACTGACAAATATCCTGGCTCCTATGCTTTGTCTGGTTTGGTTTTAGCTTTCTTTTCCCTCTTATATTGAAGTCATAGAATCATAGAATCATAGAATCATAGAATGACCCGGGTTGGAAGGGACCTCAAGGATCATGTAGTTCCAACCCCCCTGCCTGGCAGGGCCACCAAACATACACATTTTCTAGATCAGGTTGCCCAGGGCCCCGTCCAACCTGGCCTTGAACACCTCCAAGGACGGGGCATAGGGAAAATTAACTTGGGTGAAAACAGGTTTGGCTTTGAAATTTTTACTAGACATGGGCTCAAATCCTTGTTCAGGAGTAAATCTGATACAGCTAACAAGTCCTTGAATCAGATGGTATCTGCCTGGAGTGGTCAGCATCTTCTGCATTGCAAATGGTGATTCATTTTGGTTTTTAATTTTAAATAATCTGGTTTATTGGGGGGGCTAAATTCAGTTAAATCAACCTCCGGTGGTTGGGACTCATGTAGGTTGGTGTCCTCTTGTTCCAAGAGCCAGCATTCAATCCCCAGAGGAGGAGAAATAACATCTCACACAATTTGAGCTGTTCCCATATTTACTAGTGGCTATGAAGGAATCCAGATACACATGGAACAAAGTGGAAAAGGACAGAGGTAAAAGGTGTATTAATTTTCCACGAAGCAACAGAACCACTGAAGAAAGAGGCAATGGGTGCACCGTGTTTTCCATGGACAGCTGACCATCTTTACGTGGTTCAGCGTAAGCCAGTTTGTAATTAAGTTAAGCTGTCCCAGCCGAAGCATGTTTAACATATGGAGGAATGTACCAGTATATTCAGTCAAATTGTGCGTGAAGCAAACATGAAATCATATTGGAATTGTTAATGTAAATTCCTTCTTTAAATACGTCGGTCTCTAGTGGATTGCGGTAAATCTGCACTTTGTGTAGGCGTTCCCACCTGCACTCACTCCAAAATGCACCAAATGGTTTTGTGTGTCCCTGCAAGGATACTCCAGTGTCTGGGATGGTAAAGGATCAGTCCCTACTATTTTACGGAAAACCACATTTTAAAAAAATTTTGTTAAACTCATTGCAGCAGTTTTAGGATGCTGCCACTTGTTTTGTTTAGCCTGATAGAAACCAGGATAGCTGTTCTCTCATGTGACTAGTCCTTGGTGGTCACCAGCGTTGCTCATCCTCTGTGATGGGGGTGAGGGAGCAGTGCAACTCCTTCTCCACAAGACACCAGACCAGGTAAGAGAAGGCACTCACGGTCAGCACAGGTTTGTTCATGTTTGGGAGAGGTCCTTTCAAGCTTTGACGTTGCTGCCCCATGATCATGGTGGTGGGAAGTTGGGTGAATGATCCTGACTCATAGATGGGCAAGACTCTGTGGTTTCAGCTGACTTTCCCCTTGCTTTTTTTTTTTTTTTTTTTTTTTTTTTTTTGTGTGTGTGCTGTTGGAAACTAACAGCTTAGAGAGAGCAAGAGCAAAAGAGTGTCCATGGAACGGATCTCTTACTGAGGGTAGCCACCAGCAAAACCAGTCTCTTACCTGTACATGAACCAGTGCTATGAGCTATATATGCCATACGATACTAGCACATAGCTGAGCCCCTTCTGAAATGGTAACACACCTAATGCTATAGGCTTAGTTTTGTTCTGCAGGGGAGGCTGTGCATAAATCCTGCTCTTAAATCAAGCTGGAGTTTTCAAGAAGGCAAAGCGGAGCGTGGCCAGTCCACACGCAGAGCTGAACTGCTAAACTATGCGAGTGCAACAGCTGCTCCAGTAATGTAAGTGGGAATCAAAACTGCTGAGATTTGCAGAGCTTTATGCGGTTGTCATTGGTTTTCTTGGCTAGTAATGCAAGAAGAAAATAATAACATTTGAGTCATCTGAACCTACAATAACAATAATAATAATAACAGGATTCCAAAGGTTTTATTTTGTGTGTATCCTGCTATTATTGACTTGCCCTTTGAAATTCTTTTTCTGCAAATAATAGAGCTTCCTTTTTTCACTGGAGGTTGGGGCCAGATTCGTTTGTCATCTAACTTTTAACAAGGGAGAGAGGAAAAAAAACAGGCAAACACCATTTTAACTTCTGGAATTTATAATTTCAGTTCATATCTAACTACAGAGCTGACAATCTGCATTTCAAAGGTTTCAAACTTCTCTTCTTACAATGTATAAACAAATAATATTTAACAGTCAGCTCCCTTGCAGGGATCACACATCCCACCAGAACTAGGGATTTCCATGATACTGGAAAAACTTCTGATTACACCAAATGATTCTTCTTTTCAGCTGCATTCAGACAATTCAGGTTTGGAGACACAAAAAGAAAAAATTCTGGTAGGAATCCGAAACTTGTGTAACAACCCCTCAGGCCTGAGTTTTGTCTAATAGTTTGCTATTAATGAGTTATTTGGCTGGAAAGAAGTACCAGACAGTTTCCCTCGTTCCAGTTCTTGCGGTAACTTTTTTTTCCTTTTTCTTTTTCTTTAAATTGGCATTTGACTCTTAAGTACAAACTTGCTGCTAAGATGGTGGAAGCTCCAGGGGAGGGCATAGGTTACCAGGTTTTCAAAGCTCACGCTGATTTCTTGCAGAAGATGTTCCTTTCCCAGCACCTCCCTAGTGGGACAGAATAACAATAGTAAGAACAATAGTAATAACAAAAATAATAAAAACATTCAAATCAGTGATTTTTCCATTTGGGTCCAAATCACCCCCTAAAAGGTGCAGCAGAGCATTTTAGCTTGTACAGAAAAGACCCAAAACTGTGTCAGGAGACGTCAGTCTCAGTCCTTTGCTGTTCTGGACTTCTGCTGGGTGCAGCAATGACAGGGAAGCTCTGATTTCCCAGTTGCAAAGTCTGATTCCCCAGCGTCGAAGGCAGTCAGTGCCAATTAGCGTGAATTAGGGCAGGCCCAGAGCTGTGCGTTGGCTACTGCAGCGTGTCCCGGAGGGACACTGGCTGGTTTCGGAGCCTAGTGCAGAACTGGCTCATCAGGCAAGCCAGGGAGTTCAATCAGGTTTGTTTAGCCTGACTGCACCAATGTACTGCAGCCGAATAGCTGGCCCGCAGCGTGTGTATGTTCCTATATGGTTCAAAGTCGCTCTTCACAGTTCTGTTCCTGTTCAAGAGCTCCAAGACTTCACATTTCAGTAGCGCCTCTGCAAAGCAGCTGTTCTTTTCGTCGCTTCAGTGGTTTAGTTGTGAAATTCATGCTTGAGGAAGGGGGGAGAAAAGCCCCAAAGCAGCTCACCAAGGTAAATAGCATCTCCTCTGTCCTGATTCTTCCTTCCTGCTGCTTCTGTGCCATCGTAACTCCCTGGGAATTTATCTCCGTGCCTTAAACACCAGATACTCACTAACCCCTGTAGAGCGCTGATTAGATGAAAATGGTGTATCAGATTTAAGGTTGGAAGGGAGTCAAGGCCACTGGTTTGATCAGCTTCTCCCTTCCTTCACCATGAGCACCTTTCCCATTAGCAAGTGCTAATGGAGACCATTGCCAAATTCAGAGAGGAGAGAGAAAAAGTGTGTTCCCTGAGATTAGTACCCTGAGCTAAAGTGACTTGGTTTTATCAAAGTCAGTTGTAGGCAAAACCGGGCTCTGAATCTTTTGCTTCCTCGTTGCGTGGCCAAGCCTAATGGGCATCTGAAGGGTTAACGGCACAACTGCTAGTCCCCTTTGTATTTATCTGCATGACCATAAGTAATGCATATTTTGAGCAACTGCATCCAAAATGAACAGATCTGTGAGAGGAGATGGATCACTTACAGAGCAGAACAGGAAGAGCCTGCAGCTGTCTTCCAAAAGCACGGCGTGGTTATTTCCTAGGTCCTAGCGCCATTCCCGGCATATCCTGAGGCTCAAACACTTAATCAGCATGATTATCATCACACAAACTCTGCCAGAGAGTTTGATTTGCACATTCGCTTTTTTACTAAATGAATAACCTTTCCAAAACCCCGTCACGTTTGAGCCCTTTGTCATAATTCTTCTGCATTTTGGACAGCCTTCCTGCCTGCTTGAGGTCTGGCGCTTGTGTAAAGAGGTGTAAGAAGAAAAGTTATTCACAGGAGAGTGTCAGATAAAGCAGGCAGCTCAGCCTGATTTAGCTCAGGCCTCATCCTCCTGGGGCTGAAGCCTGGCCATGGTGTGAGCAGATGCAGCAGCTCTTACTGCTATTTCAGGGGGAACTGTATCTGCTTAGGAGAGGGGAGGGATTTTATTCCGGGCGAGCAGATGTTTTGTCGAAGAAGTGGTGGAAGCTGCAGGGAACTGTGCTGGCTCTGGATATTTTCATGTCCTTGGATGTCAGTGGGTGCATCGCTGCTGCCTTGGGACAGCGTTCCTCGTTGGCATGCTCAAGGCCAGATTCGCTGGGAGCCTGCCCCGCCTTGGCCCCAGAAGGTCCCTGCTGGTGTGACAACAGCCCAGGCTGAGATCTATGGGGATATCTCAGAAACACCCTCACTTTCATCAGCCTCAAAGCATCTCTTTGGGTGCAGTGAACAACTACCATCCAGTGAGCGGCTCAGCTAAGCCTCCTGGTCTTGTTTTCACAGCACAGTCTCTCTCTGCCCCTCTTTGAGAGTGGGATGGGGAAGACCAGCTGCCCCACACCTCCAGAAGCAGTGCTAAGCCCCAGCTCACTCCACTGCTTTACGTTCACCCCTTCCTAGGGCTCCAACTCTACTATAAGGGCTCCACAAGGCATGTCTAAGTGCCTGTGCCTTTGTTCTTTGCCTCAGCTTGTAATTTATGCTTGAATGCCACCAGAATATAGCACCGAGCCTTCTAAGGAGCCTAGGGTCCTCTCCCTCCCTTTACAGCCTGGTTCTTGGCTTCTCCTCTGAATCACAAAATGTCCCTTTCCCTGCAGCCAACTCACTGCTCTTTCTCCCATTTCTCCTCCATTTCTCTCCCTCTTTCTCTTCAATAGCTGGCAGGAGGCCCTTTCTTTCATAACTTCCAGTCATTTTTGCCAGGTGACCCTGTGAGTAATCTCCCCCAACAAATAAGCAAAGGCCTGGTTAAAAGACCACTGCTGGCAGAAAGAACATTCTTCTTTTGAACCCCCTCAATTATTCTCTCCAGTGGGTCTCTCAGGCAAAGAACACGAAATCCAGATCACCCGCGTACCCAGACCAGACGTGGTTCTGTGGCACACGCACGTGGTTCTGATTTCCCACCCCAGTGAACAGCTCTGGGAAGAACTTAACCTCTTGAGGCCAGGAAAAAGGCAGCAGAAGACTTAATATCTTCACTGATTTACACACCGTATTCCATAAAGTGGCACGGCAATTCCCTTTATTCCCCAGAGCCATGCACAGCTTTTTTTTTTTTTTGGTCGTTTCACCCAACAGGCTTTTTAAATGTCACGGTTTATGTCCTAGATGAATTTCACTTGTGAGTGTTGTTGCTAAGACAGACCATATTGTGGCATCAATTTTTAATCAGGCTGTTCCCTCAAACTCAACAGGGAGTTCTGCCTGAGTTCTGCTGGCAGTATAAATCATAAAGTTGTGCTGTTAGCATTTTTTTTTACTCACTTTATTCCTCTCCGTGAAAAGGAAGGAAGATAAAAAGAGAGGGAGAGAGTTTGACTGAAAAATCAACTAAATATTACACCCTTTCTGATTAAATTTGTCTACTTTACACCCATGAAAGTGCAGCATCAGCCCCCCTTGGAATTCAGTTTGTTTTTCCTCCCAGCATGTAGATACTTGAGTTTTGTATTCCTGACATTTGCCCGTTGAGGAGCTGGATGCGTGACCCCAAAGTCTGGCGTATGGACCACATGTGAGCTGGGGAATCAGCAGACTGCTCCCCTGCCATTGTCCTTCTGACCGTGTTGTGCTGGTATCCGCTCTGTTTTCCAGGATGAAGAACACTCCCCAGATCTCCCAGCCCCACCTAACCCTTTGCTCTGAACACGGTTCAAGTCCTCACAGTCTATCAGTGCATTGTTTTCGTGGGTAGCTGGAAAAACCTCAGGAATGAATGGAAACAGACGGTTACAGACCAGCTAAATTGTATGCTCTCCTCCCGACAAAAAAGGACTCCAGTCGGGGTGCTGTCCTAAAACAAGAATGGGATGAACACTACTGCAAACTCAGTGGGGAGGTAAAAAGGAGAACAGAGATGAGGAAAGATTTGTTCACCAAACAAACTGGGGTATGCTTGGGAAGCGAAAGCAGACTGACATCCCATTACCTTATCTGTCGTGCTGGTATCAGTGCACAGCATCCGGCTTCCTCGTGCTATTGCACAGCTGCCATTTTGTGCCTCCCCAACAGAACATCAGCCACCATCTCATCTTCTGCACTTTCATTGTGCCATCAATTTCAGTAGGATTCTGCTTGGCGATGGCACTGTGGCCTGATGAGGCTGCTACAGGATGTTCCAGCCCAATTCAGCCCAACAGCAACAAGTAAGAGAAGGTGCCCACTGGTGAGCCCAATATCACACGAACAGACTTAGAGGTTGTTGCAGTGCAGTTTCCCCGGGCAAACCTGAGTTAGATCAGGTAGAAGTAAAATCCAGTCCTAAGGGTGGGAGTATTTGAGAAGGCAAAGCCCCATCCCTGGAGGGGTTCAAGGCCAGGCTGGATGAGGCTCCGAGCAACCCAGGCTAGTGGGAGGTGTCCCTGCCCATGGCAGGGGGTTGGAACTTAATGATCTTTAAGGTCCTTTCCAACCCAAACCATTCTATGATTCTATAATCTCGTGAGGTGCACAAAACATGCACATTATAAATAACAAAGTACAACAAAGTACTGATTCTATAATCTCGTGAGGTGCACAAAAAACGCACATTATAAATAACAAAGTAAAAAAAAAAGAAATTAATAGGTGTGTCATGAATGTTTTCTCTATGAATCCATCCTGAGATGCTGCATTTGAGCAGCTCAAGCTTCAGAGGTGCTTGTAATCCTCATGGTAAGCTGAATGCTTACCCTGGTGTCCTTCTCTTCACCAAGGATCGCTGGGGTATTTTGTGGAGAAAATGATGAACAGCATTGGCTCTAAACAAGAAGCACTGACAGAGACACAGAAGAGGGCAGAAGCTTTGCCATCCCCTGGGATGTCACTACATGCTCCCACCAACAATAACACATGTCTAAGCTCTTCCCTGCCTTTCTCAGATCTCCTGGAACAGGTTTACAATTCCTGTGGTACTTGTGTCAGAAGCAGGGGCAGCCTGGCCCCAAAAGCCTGGTACAAAACTCAGTCAAGGTTGTAGAAGATTCTTCTGGTTTCGGCAGCAGTTGTTCGTGTAACTCTTGTAGCAGTGATGAGCTACAAGAGGTCATGAACATTCTCCCCTTACCTAAGGTAACACAGCGATCTGGCTCTGCCAACAACAAAGCACGCAAACAACTGAGAAATCTTCCAGAGGCCAGATGTGAATGCAATTGTTAAAATACTGCCTAGGTCACTGGTTGCAACTTCAGCATTTTTAGACATTTGTTTTTGTACTAATGTCAAAAGCACTGTGGCTCTCTGCTTGCATCAGTACAAATCTGGATTAATGCAGTTAAAGCCAGCAGAGTTGTATCAGTGCAAAATCAGTTAAAATGGGCTCAGAATCAGATTCAGAAAGTTACCCTTGTGTCACTTAGTAAGACATATTTCTTTTGGCTTCCATTTAGATTTGGTCCTTAAGGAGCCTGTCATAAGAGATATATGGTTTGGGCAAGAGGCCAACTTACCGTCTGGAAGAAACAGCAGGGCTCCCATCGAAGTAGGGAACAGGGTAAAACGAGCTTTTGCCTATTCTTTTGCAATTTTGTAAATATTTGTAATTTTGAATCATGCAATAAAGTTCCCGTTATACAGCGACATGGTGGAAGGGACTCTGTCATCTATAGACTATGCGAGGGGAAAGCTGTTTACAGGAATCTTTGAAACAGCTGCCATGAGATCTTACACTTCCTGGCATGTAGCATTTTAAAGATTTCTAGGAAACTGCATCTGCTGCCTTAGCCAGAGAGATAAGATGCCTTCACAGCAGTGGGTTTCAAGCCATTGGTTCATCACAGCAAAAAGTTAATGCAATTCCCCCTCCACCCACTCCGAGTTCATGGCTAAACTCCTGTCACCACCAGGGACTGACATTGGGGTTAGGTACTAAGACCCCATTTGTATCAATCAGCAATATTACCGTCACCTAACCATTCATTAGGTCATTGAATACCACTCAGTTTTTCCAGATCCTAGGCTTTCAGACTCCCGACACTGATTAGGAGTAGTCCATCCACCCAGGTAAAGCAGCAGTGGACAGCAGAGATGTACAGGGGTTTTGCAAACAGGTATGCAACAGTATAGGGAACCTAGAAAAACAAATATTTCAAAAAAGAACTAGTTTGGAAATGCTGCTTCAGGTCTGATTAAAAACCAAAAGAACTTTGTAGATATTTACAGGAAATCCTAGGGTACATGACAGTTTCCAATCATCTTTTTTTTTTTTTGTAGGGGAAATTTGCTAAATGTTTGTACCCGAGCTAGACTTCTGAGCACTCCGGGACATTTTAAACTGCAAAGGATCCATGCTTGTATAAGGAAAGGAAGAACTGTGTTGCCTGTAAGACAGCCCTGGTGCAGAGGGATCAGAAGGAACGGCAACACTGACTAAAGTTATGAAGCTCGGGTCTGAAGTCTGAAAGCATAACTTCAGATGGTGTGCAGAACTGCACATACAGGCACGCTGCCCAGAGCCTCTGAAGGCTTTTGGATGACCCTGGGAGAATGCATGAAATTCCAGAGTAGGCAGATGGGGAGGGCCTCTATGCCTTCCAAAAGAGTTCTTGATGTTTCCTAATACAATTGCCAATACTACAGTTGTCTGTGTACCTCCACGTGTGCATCTCCAGTCCTGTTCCCGCACACACCGGTGCTCAGTGGATCAGGGTTTTGTGAAGCCTGGTTCTGCACTCCACCTACAAACTGACACTGTGTTAGGCATCGCGGTGACGGGTGCGGGTACACACCAGCCCTCCCGTGCTGCCTGCATGGGAAGAGAGCATCAGCACGCAAGCTGGAAGGGAACCACGGTGTACTCAGGTCTTCTCATCTGGGTGACGAGAGGACTGCTCTAAAGAGCATGTGGTTCCACATGCAGACACTACTACGGCAAGAAGAGTGCAGCCGGTCTCTGGATCAACTGGACCTTGCTTTCAAAGAGGCCCCAAGTAATATTACACACAGTCGAGATGTAATGCATGGTCACGGCGTTCCCCTGCACTGTGACCAGGGTGCAAGGCCCCACGTGGATCTAGAGCTACGTGGTGGTCCATGATACATTTTGAGGGCTGGCAAGGGCCTGCTGGTATGAACTGTTTGGGAATTTCTTTGTTAAACTCTTGGCCGCAACAGCATCCTGTGGCAATGAGTTCCACAGGCTGATTACACCCTGCCTAAAAGGTATTTCCTTTCAGAATTGTGAACTATCTGGCTTCCATTGACTTGTTCTCATACTTGCGGCATCGGGCTGGGAAATTAAGACATATTATCCTACAAAGCTATGCTGTGGCATTTTAACACAAAGCTCTGTGCCCATCTTTTAGCTGAAGTATGGCTCTGCCAGGAAAAGTTGAATGTTGCTGTTACTGGACTTACCAAGGGATGGAGGGAAGAGAAAGAGAAGGCAGCTTCTCCCCTCCCTTTGAGCATTAGCACTTGCTGGGTGTGTGGAGCAGGTACCGGTCACGTACTGCTCAGGACGCTGTGCTGACTTCTGCTCCTCCATCCTCACTTCATAGTAAGGCTACATCTGCTCGAGTTTTGATAATTAATCCATGTAAAACCAATCTGCCTTCACCAATGCCAACCCTTAATGCAAGTGAAGCTCCTTAGACATTGATAATGTTTTGAATTAAATCAAACCAGTAGAAGCTACATTTAAATCTATTTAAGGTTGAATTTTATTTGTATTGTACCAGTGTAACAGGACTGATTCTTTAAATCAAATTTAACCTTACCAAGGCAATTTTCTCAGAGACTAGGTTTGCTCAGTGAGGAACCTTGCCTCTGGAGACACCAAGTAATATGCTTTTGAGGCTAACAGTTCTCATTGACTATAACGATGCGGTTGATTCAAAAAAACACAGGCTGGATATCAGTGCAGGATGTGCCGCTGTCGATCTTCCTAGCCACTGACAGTAGTTTTAAGAGAGTTTGTTGGCTTTTCCAATTTTCTGAGGCGAAGAAAGAGGAGGCAATACTTAATTATCAGGAATTCTGACAGTGATTGGGGTTGACAGCCTGAAGCAGAGCAATAGGATGAAAGTGAAAAGACTCTGGCAACCAGAAA
>NW_010137430.1:0-2721 GCF_000699245.1 Pterocles gutturalis | reverse complement strand
CAGGAATGCTGGGGTTTGGATGGTGGAAGGGGTTAATCCTCTAAGAAAGATAATTTGCATTGCTGCACACTTTATTCTTTTGTTTTTAGTTGTATGAGTGGAGCTCTCTGTGCTGACTTCTTTGGGGTGTTCTTGGCTCAGCTTCTTTGACAGAACAAAAGAGCCTTTGTTGTTCATCAAAGACCATTGCAATCCATCCAGACACCCAAGGCCCCAGAGGGGGGAGGTGGATGTGGAGGAGCTGCCTGTGTTCCTTTCCCCACAAACAGCACCAATAAAATGATTGAAATCATTTGCAGCATTATTGAGATCTTATCAAGGGAAACGTTCTTCAGCATTTACATCAGTGCAGCTACTGATGTAAATGCTGACTTAAATCAGACTTCCAGCAGGGCTGGGAGCCTACGCTGTATGTCTGAAGGTCTGTCAAGTGAGTCTAAACACAAATAATTTGGGATGAAGCTGGTTGTAGAGGCTTTTGCACCTGACCATTACTCTAGTGGGGGGGTCGGGATTTAAGGAATGTCCCTGCATTGTGTTGTCTCTGGATCAGTGATGGGAGAACGGGTTGAACCTCTGCTGGACTGAAGGTGTGTTTAAAGCCAAAGGTCCCAATTCATCCTACCTAATGGAAGAGAATTAGGAAGCTGCTGATGTTGGACCCCTGGCATAGTCCATGGTGAAGAACAGAGGCACCTCTTTCCCCTTCCAAAAGACAATATAGCTGATCCAAACTCCACATCCGTCGTTTACTCCTGGTGACTGCCAAAAGAGTTTAAACTTGGCTCCAAACTTAGTAATAGCCACTAGATCCCGCAAATCACATAGTATGAATCTAGGCATAAACATTTAGACTCCTTCTCAAAGTTTGAAATTTATCTGGATGTTATAGGAGCAGCTCATGCATCTGTGTATGCATGTATCTGTATTTACGTAAATAGCTAACAGAAAATTATTGGAGAATGAGAAGTGAAATGTGTACCAGCAACACTGAGTTTCGTATTTGGTCATCCACAGGTGTCTGGGTGAAGGAGGATTCATTGCAGGATTTGAGCCCTGAGGAGCAAAATGAAACAGAAGATAACTTTCTTTTGCTTTCCTCATGGCACTATAATTAAAAAAAAAAAAAAAAGTAATAAAGAAAAATTGTCTAAAATTCAGGCAAGTAAAACCAATGGAAAAGGAATACCAAAAACCCTCAAGAAAATGAATAAATATTCATTTAAATATTCAAAAGCTCAGATGCTTTCATCAGTCACCATAGGAGGGAAATATTAGTTTGAAATAATTGTAAAAAATATTGAAAAGGCTTTTAAAAAATGGGAGGAAGAAACAGCACACCTTCTGCTTCCATGGGCTCCCACAGCTGATGCACAGCCAAGCTCTGCCCACGGGTTTCCCCTCTAGTTCAGCCTCCCCTGGAGATTTAAACTGCCTGTGTTTAAACACATACCTGCCTCAAACCTAACAAAATACCCATTCTGTTTGAATTTTCCCTTGTGTTCACATCACATCAGTGTAGGAAAATAAAGACGAGTGTTAATCTATCCTACAGTTTCCCGAACAAGGACTCTGGGCAGGGGTTTGTGAGTGGATTTGACAGATGTACGAGCAGATGGTGAGGGACACTCCCTGAGAGCAGCCGATTCCCAGGCCTCCATGTCCAAAAAAATATCTTTTCACGGATAATGTGATTTTCAGAGGGAAGAAATCCAGGACTCATGTCTCACACCAAAACTTCTCGGTCATTTCTTCAATGCGCAGGGCTTGTGTAGAAACACTTGTCTTCAGAAAAGAGCTGGCTGATGACGATGTGCCGGGGGTATGACCTGACCCTCACAAAACCCGAATTTGTAACCCGACAGCTCCGTCTTGCAAGTTTCTCCATGGTTGCATGGCTACAACCAGCGGCCGAATCAGGATCACCTCGTGTTTGCGTTGGGTGTGACATATTAGGCCTCTTTCGCCTCTGCCAGAATGCACTGTGCAAAATAACATATCCCGTGAAGCATCCATCTAACGCACGCATTTCTGTACAGCCCACGCGCTGAAACACATCGTGCCGGAGCAGGGCTGATGCCTCGTTAAACCTCTGTGAGTGCCCGGTGAACCCCTCTTCTGAACACGACGGTGTAATATGGAGCTGATGGGCTTGTTTCGGGGCTGGTGATTTGACACAAAAAGGTGCTTTTCTGATCAAATGGGGCAGGAGCTGGGAGAAAGGAGTTTTGTGATTTATCCTCCCACTGCTGGCATGTTTTTAGCAGCAAATTAGCCGCAGCTCCCCATTTCGAATGAGGGGGATCCACATCAGACCCTGCTGCTGCCTCGCATGGGGCTCTGGGCCTCCCCATATCGCTTTTCTCTGCCTGGTGGATTTATCCTTTGTGTGTTTAATTACACCACGGTGGGACGGGACCCTTTCAGCCCATGTTTCACACAGCTCCCGTCACCCTGTCACCTCACCATGTCAGAGCCCTTGGCCAGCCGGTTTGGGGCAGCACAAGGCTGGGGGCCCTGCTGCCAGCCCAGCCCGTGGAGCGGACAGGCCAAGAGGCTGCGTTAACAGCCCCAAAAACTGTGGGAAGGCTCAGAGTGAGAGAGGGGGTTTGGGGCTCCCGTGGAGGGGGGGCTCCTGAGGAGAAGTTTGTCCGGAGCTGGCCCGGGAAGGGAGGTGAGTGGAGGAACAAAAGCCCATGGCTTCCCTGAAAGCCAGCCCCC
>NW_010137429.1:8746-15258 GCF_000699245.1 Pterocles gutturalis | reverse complement strand
GCCCTTCTTGAAGACTGGAGTGATATTCAACAGTGATATTCAACATCAGTTGTGTTGCCTGGGTGTAACTGGGGGAGAAGGGAAGACTTGTCTCTTGTCTCTATGGAAATTGCAAAATCCACACGTAGGATAATGTTGAGTCTGTGCCTCTGCATGGCTGGTTTTCTCATCTGGAGCACTGAAGTCTTTTCCTCTTTTGTGCTGGTGTTCCTTTGACTCTGCCAAGCTTTATGCTCTGAGAAGAATAAGAAACATTAGGAATTATTTGTCATTCAATAGGACTAATAACAGCTGAAGAGAATGATTTGTTATTCACATACTTATTTAAGAGTAAAACACTGAGCAATTTGATAAGCTAATTCATACAGGGAATAAAGAGCTGAGAACTTGGGCTTTTTGGAGCTGAATTTTATTTTAACATTATTTCTCTACTGAACAGTAGAGTTCTAAAGTACAAACCACTTTGCTCAATGATTTCATCTTAGACTTCCTCAGTTTGTCATAATGCAACATTTTTACGGTAGTATAGGTTGTACAGATCAAGTCAGACATCAGCTACACGTATGTTACTATTGTCTCCAAATAATGCCCCTGAACTCCTAAGATTCAGTGGGTTTGGTCAAGAGTTAGATTGCAAGCATAGGTATGAATGCTATAGAGTGATTGGAAACTTTCTAGAGTTCTGTTCCCCTCCCTGTTCTGGAGTGTTGCTTTGATTCAGGCTTCAGCCTGGGAGAAAACACCTTCCCCCTGGGCATGGGGAATGGTGGGAAGGCACTGGTGGATTATCCTTGTTTGGTCATCTCTTAAATGCCCAGAGTTATACTTCTTCCTCTCTGAATGGAAGAGGAACCTGAAAAAGATCATCTAGAAATGTCAATTAGATTAGACTAGAAGCACCACTACACTTGTGCAAGATGTTTTTGGGTTTCACAGGAAAAGTCCTGGAAATACCACTTGAGTAAGAGCTTTTTCAGCTTTGTACTGAAATGACATGAACTGTCTTTCATGCTGGGTTTAAAACCCAAGTTTTTCTGTACCAATATTTTCAGTAAAAATACTGACCATATAGGGGATGGATCTGTTTAAAATGTTCTTAGAGTTGAGCTGCACTTCAATTTGTTAGTGAAATATAATGATTGGACTTGCATGGGGCTAAGGCAATCTCATGGTAGGAGTGTTCCAGGTACATGTCCACCAAGCAGGCAGGGCACAGGGTATACCTCCTTCCTCTGGAAATTGTTGCGTGTGTCACTTGCACTGATGTGATGTAGAAGGGGTTCAGCAGCTTTGTGGCTGCCTTTAGCTCTCCTTTGCCCCTCTTGTGTAGGTACAGAAGCTAGTTTCTCCTGCAACTAAACTGAAGGAATTGGATGCCTCTAGACATGTGTGTATCTCCAGGAGATACAAGCTATCAGTACTGACTCTAACATTTAATCTTCCATTGACATTTAAGGGTGAAATCAGCGTTGAAGCTTCCAATGAATTCACGGGTGCAGGTTTATATTTACACTGTACTTACAGAGGAGCCCTAAGGCTGCCCTCAAGTCCAAGCTTGCCATCTCCCCAGTCAAAGGAACTGCAAGCATGTCCCTGGGCATAGCTGGAGGCCTCTTCAAGGCATGTGGGACCCAAAACATTCAGTGCCTTTTTATGCTGCTGATAGTCTCCCTTCTGGCTGCTCCAGCCTCAGTATAAACAGAGGAGCTCATCTGGGAGTATGGGGCTCTTTAGGAAGAATGTTGTCATCCCTTAAGTATCATGTGTTTTGTTGGCTTTAACCTTGGGCTCTGTCTCTACCAGCAATATTGCACCATATTTCTGTCTCCTGCTGTCAAAGCACTGGTCAAACAAAGTTTTCAGGGCAGCAGTTCAGCTGGAGAGATGTTTGTTTCATTGGAGCCTCTGGGGAGTGTTTACACATAAGGATCTACACTAAGCATGGAGGATCCATGACACTGGCTATGTGGAGCTCTGGAAGGTAAACTGAGCTTTGCTCTGTTGGGTGGCTGCACCACCAAGTGCTGCCAAGTCACTGTGCCACCAGCAGCCACTGGAGGACTTGGTTTTGCTGCCATGCAGCTTGTTAGCTTTGAGTAGCTCACACATGTTTATTTATATAAACCAAACCTGTGAAAACAAGACAGTATGTCAAAGTCAAATTACTTGGTGTGGCTTCTCCTTCAGCAAGAAAGGATGGGGCTACTGTACTCATTCATCTCCTTCTTGTTCACTGCAAAGTAACACAATTAGCAATGAGGAAAGGCTGCCAATCCAGCAAACAGTCTTGGAGATCTCTGAGCAGTTAAGCATGTTAATTAAACTGGCATTGGAGCAGGAGTTTGGGTTAGCAGACTAGTAGCAATCTTTTGGAGGAGTTTCTTTCCCTTACAGTGCTCAAAGACTTCCCAAGTCTCTAGTGATTTGACCACATCCTTTGCTGCCTTCCAGTGGCTTTTAATTTCAGGGGAACTGTTCTTCACAACTCTAATTGCAAAAGGGCATGCATTACTTCGGTGTGTTTTTTCCTGTTGATAGGCATAGTAAATCCCTTACAGTATCATCTACCTAATATCCCACTCTTACAATCTGTTCTTCCTAATGTATTTCCCCTGTTTTGGTAACTGTGGGACTCAGTAGGTACGACTCAAACTTGGCAGACCTTTTGACACTGATCTTATCAGAGACCTACCAGCTAGATTTCTCTGCATTAATATCAACAGCAATGGTGCCATACAATGCTGGAGAGTTTCTTCTGCCATCGGAACAACCCTCTATGTCCAACTCTGTTTACTTCCAGATAAAGACAGATGTCCTTTGGGCTCTTGCCTTAAAAATATTGCTACTTGTATTCTATGTTTGCAGGAACTTGCATCACTTACTCTTTGCCTTGAACAAACAGAACATTTTATCAGTATGTAAGGCTGTGTTTGGACTTATAGGTGATAAATACATGTAACCGTGATTCAGCAGTATAAATCAGAAATAGCTCTGTGGAGGTCAAAAGTGCAATAGCAAATAAATTCCAGTGCAAGAGGAAAGGGAGAGAAAAGCAGTGAACTTCAAAACTATTCTTCATGGGCCTTGAATGTTGACTTCAGGGGGTATTCATTGTGGTAAATAACGGGTGGCTCCTTCCTTGTGTGACTTTGCAACAGACAAGCATCAAACTAGTTTGACTTCAACTTTGGAAAGCAAAGTCTCCGGGTTTGCTAGGCCTCCAGTTGCCTACCCCTGCTTCTCTGCCTGGGTATTGCCACCTCTGCAAGCAGATTGATCGTGCCCCACTAGTGACTACGTGTGGGCATCTGATTATTGGGAGGGGAGAAGAGGCAGGCCAGATCACTGCCCCCCAGGACATTATTGCGAAACACTTTGGAGGGAGATGTAACTTCTTCATGTGCAATTAAGACAATGCTTCATCTACAGGTGTCATCTCTGAGATGGATGCTCAGTATTAGACAAGGGATCAGAGCTGGGCACACATTGCCTACACCTCCCATGTAGGAGTCTGTCCCACACCTTCAGCATCAAGGGCACCCTTTCTCCTGCCCTGCTTTGAACGCTTTGCTTTAAAGACTGCTGGAACTAGTTCACTAGGGGGAAAATCATTGTGCCTCTCTTCCTCAAAAATGGATCTGTAGGAGGTTGGATGTGCTGAACTAGTACATTTCTAAGGACAAAAACTCCTAATGTTTTTGAAGATTTTTTTCCCCTGTTACCATGTTGCCAAGCAACATTTTTACAGTATCAGCAGCTGGAGACACTAAATTCTGAATGTCTGAAAACGGATTAAAGGCAAAGAAAGAAGGCATCTATGTCTTTTGGCTATGCCCTTCCACTTCTGAGAAGGTGTACCCTTCAATGCACCAGTAGATTCCCGAATTATGAAACTAGAACTTGGATTTATCTTCATCTGTCTTTAAATGTACTAACACTTATCTCCATCTAGCATCATCTTAAAGTCTTTGCTCTCTAGCTAATAGTTTCTTAAATAATAAGGCTGGGACAGATCTGAGAGGTTTTTACATGGGAGGTCAGTTGCTGTTACTATCATTTTGCAATGGGATGGTGGAGGGACACAAGTCCAAGCTTCTATGTACAAATCTAGAGAGTTTGAGCCTGTACTCAAAAGCCCCTCCTAGCCCTGAGCCTGCAACAACTGTTTACTCATGCTATGGAATTAAAGGAGGTTAAAAATTATTCAATGCATGACTCTCCCATGCCACTGGAAGCAGAACCTGGTCTGACTTAATTACGATGGCCCGAGGCATGTGGCAGACTCCTGACACCGCTTTGGCATTTCTAGGGAAGTCTTTGGTATCATTTGTATGGATAGGACACGGGGGACCCCAATGTGCTGAATGCTGTTTGAACACATGGCAACAGAGACTTCTTGCTCTGCAAAGTTTAGTCAACCACATTTCCAGACTTTTTAAGAAGTGCATATATTACCATAATATCTAGAAGTTGACAAAGTTCAGTCCCATTGGGCTAGCAGTGTGCCATTATATAGCAGGAGATGGTTTCTGCTCCAAGGAGTTTATATTCAAAGGTGTTTCACAGTCAGTTCTCTGACTCTTCTCAGTTTATGCTTAAGACTAGAATATTTTCTAATCAAGGTCTAAAATCCATATTGAGACTCAACCTCAGGTGACATTTAACCACTCAAAAACTAATTAGGATGGAAGAAAAGCTGAGCTTTGGAGCTTCATATTTTGCTATAGAGTCTGATCTGTGTGCTTCACACAGGGCAAAGGGAATTCTCTTCCTCTTTGAGCAGATAAATTGAAAGTAATAGACTTTGAAAAGACACTTGGATCAACATATATGATAGGTCTTTTTAGTCTTCTAATTAATAGGATGCAGTAGGCAGCCAAATAACCTTTAACAGATGGAAAGTAAGAAGAAAAATATTCTCTGAATGAAGCTTCTTTAAGGGTAGAAAATCCTGCTTTTAAGTCATCACTGTGAAGATGTATGTTATAGCTGAAAGTATCTAAATCTTAAAGCCATAGAAGAAATCCACTTAGGACACTACATAGGGGCTCTCTGGTGAAACTTGGTTGGACAGCATTATATACACACTAAATATTTCCAGGTCTTAAAGCCACCTCCCAGTCACTAAAACATAGGTAAACTTTCAGCTGGTGATCAAAAGAATTCACAATTCTCTCTAGGACTGGGATTATGTGTCATAAACAAAGGAGTGGAAACAACTACTTTCTGGAGGAATTGCCTCAAGACAGAAATTATTTCCTTATTAACTCATAGTGTCTGAAGTTGAGGCTACTGTAAATGCATCTAATAGGGTCCATTGCTATTTGACTAAATAGATATGTTAAGCTTTCCATAAAGGACATTAACTCTTTGTATTAGCAAGTGGTGTTAGACCTGTGCAACCAAGCTCTGGAACAGACTTTCCTTCTGGTAACTTCTGGTAAGCTTGCAAGGAGAATTTATCTTATTTATTTATCCTTCTTGCAACATTGCCTCTTCCAGCTCCATATTTCTTCCTCTGTCTTTTAGTTTTGGAGTCAACTGGAACTTAAAGTTCATAAAAAAAAAAGGAAAGCCTAACAGAGCACTTCCCACCTTGGGGAAGGAGTAAAGAAATGGTTTCCCCCTTTTTTTTTCTTCAAAGACTTTAGAAGCAGAAGTCAGACATTCTCCACAACACTGAACAGAGTCTTTGTTCCTTTCTTAACTTTATCTGAGCTGTTAAAATATCCCTATTGCTGAGGGTTTAAAAAAGAAAAGTGAGGGGGAGTTAATAGGTTCCATAGACCAGATTCTGTCCCTCTTTAACTGTGAAATGCTCAAAGTATAAAGGAGATTTAAAACTTCCTGAAGGGGGTAGGTGAGAATTGCCTTTATATGTCAAATTGTTGCTAAAAGAGCCTGAGCCACAGCCTTTTCTTTACGGATGTCAGAGCAACTCATTTGCCTGACCATAACTTGGGGAAAAGATCATGGAACTCTGTTAGCAGGGTAGGATCATGACAGCAGCGATATTCTCCTGTTCCTGAAGACTGCATTCACTGATGATGCATCTTTCCAGCCAAACTTTCTCCCTTCACCCACAATTCCTGCAGCTCTCCAATGCTCTCTTCCTATTCCATTTTTGGGTTGGTGCTGGCTGCCTTGGGAGTCCCTATGCCCAGGGGAGGAGAAGAAGGGTGTCCCACCAAATAGTAAGCAGAGCTTGTGCCTGACTTCACAAGATTTGAACCCAGCCCTGGACAAACTGTCTGAAAACATTTTGTATCATTAAATACTGCAGAGCTGTAAAGCTGCAGAGTCCAGTCATGGGTCTGGGCTGTATCATGAATATAATATATTTGTGCTTTGGTTAGTTTCTGTTGGGGGAACACTGCCATTTGCCTCTTACTCCAAATGATTATTGTTAATTAAATATTTGATTTTTTCAAATACAATGAAAATTAATCTTCAGCAAATACATCCAATATGGTAACAGTGGACTTTATCCAAAGCCCATTGACATCAGTGGA
>NW_010137429.1:0-8715 GCF_000699245.1 Pterocles gutturalis | reverse complement strand
TCCTGCTGGATTTGGCAGGTGCTGAACAATACTGGAAAGAGAAGAATTTATGAAAAAAGCTCATCTCAGAGATCTGACCTTCTGCAATAATTACTTCATGGAGTAGAATTCAGTATAGGTTAAGATTTTTGTTAGATGAGCTCTAAACTGCGTTCATTCCCCACTGTGTTTGCACATGTAATAGCTGTGTGATCCATGGTGACACCATCTCTAAACTCGGAAAGGAAAAATCTATATTCAGAAATATGGCTGTGGGCACCACAGAAACAGCTTCTAAATATCTCATGACATAAGTGACGTTAAGTCTCTCAGACCATGCAACCTGGTGAAAACTGGGCCAAGGTCTCACAGGTTCTTTGGTGACTCGCCAGTTTCAGGATGTGATGTTTCTGTTCTGCATTTGACCTAGACTGGAACAGGGAAAACAGCTCCCACTTATCCAGCTGGGCTTAAGTTGAAAGTCAAAATGTCTGTGCTAGAACAGAAAACATGAATAAAGCATGAATGTGAGGCAGATATTGGTATGTGAGGTCATGGCAGAGCACAGGTATAATACTCAAGCGGAGCAGGGTAGTTTCCCCAACCCACTTGACTAAGCTTCGTGCAGCAGACTTTTTTTTTTTGGTGTAGAAAAATCTGGGATATTAGAGGCAAGTGCAGTATATTGACAAAGTAAAATTGTCCCAGACCTCTTAGGGTTGAGGCAGCTGTAGCTCAGTGTATGCCAAGCTGTTTATGCTTGGAGCACTTTCCTGGTACATGAATACTGGTGTCACACCATGTCAATAGCTTGTGTAGCTGCTCAGGAAACAAACATGAGGTGAGAGGCAAAGTTATGCTATGGATTAGAAACTGGGATCAATGCTAGGATTAGTGGGGGATTTTAGTGGTGAGAATTCTAAACTATTTATCAACAGTCTGTATAGGGGCTGAGGGATGAAGTGGCAACATCTGCAGAATGTAGAAAGAAACACTGCAAATGAAATCAGCTTTTCAACAGGGCAGCAAATGTTATCCCAGACTAGCTGAGCCTACTGCTGTATGTACCAACCTGTCTCTGGGCTGGAATGGGCTCATAACTGCCTTAGTGTTGAGATGCTGCAGGACCAGACAGCAGATAGAAATACCTGAAAGCAGAATCAAGACTTTATAGGAAGAGTAAGGGTGATGAGAGAGGGGGAGGTGGGAGGTTGAAGGAAACTTTGTTTTGGATGAAATTAAATTTACTCGATGGGTTTTTGGTCTGTTTGTCAGAACATCACTAAATGCATCTTGGAGATTTCCATATGAGAAGACAATTTATTGTAAGTCCACTTCCAGGCCACTGTGGTGCTTTCTTCCTCCATGGGCTGTTTGATATGGCTGTGATTAATAATGGTCACAAATGATAATACTGATTATCAGAGGAATGAAGTAAGGACCTTTAATGAAAGCAAATCAGCTTTTAATTGAGACTTGCTAAGATGGTGTGATACAGTTTATATAGATATGAACTGCAGCAAATTATTCCAAAGACACATTTGCTGAGGATTAATTTTGTAACAGATGTAAAGGCCAAATGTGTGCATGTAAACTGGAGACAAGCTGGCTCAGAGCATCTGGTGCAGTTTTGCTGTGTGCTCTGGGCTGGATCTCACCTATGCCTGCGCTGCTCCTGTCTCCACACCAGCAGTTCTCCGCAGGCATATTTGTACAAGTATGGTCACTCGCCAGTGCACATCGTGCTGTTTTGATATCAGCCTGAAACCCTAGAACTGGCTGTTTAGGGTGTAAGGATCTAAGTTAATTTCACGCTTGTGGTCAAGGATGAAATAATCAAAGTGCTGCTAAAGCTTTAAAACAGGGTGTGACAGGACAGTCTCCTGCAGGTCCTGTTTGTTTCCCCTGTGCCCATATCTGGAACACGGGCAATGTGTTGTGGTGACCTGTCTCAGTACAGATGGCTGGTCTTCGCTTGCTGCTGGGGACAGCACTGTTGATCCCAGTGTGACCAGCACAATGGGTACAGAGCCATATGGGGAACTCCCAGCTCAACCATCGCTGCTCATGGCTAAGCAGGCTGCTGCTGAAGCTTCCCCAGTTCTGACAGCTCAGCACGGTTGAGCTGCTCTAAGGGGTTTCAGAAAACATGAACATACTTAATACAGCTTCACTTCCACTCCTTGTTCTATAACTTCAGTGACTGGAGTCCATGTACTGGCAGTAACAAATGATGAAAGACTCAGATCAGTAGTAAGAACTTTCTTTACTATGTGATCACCATGCAAAAAACTCTGACCCCTCTAGACAAGGCTTTCATGTTGCAAACAATGTCATGAGACTGTACTATTTTTTTAGACACATTAGGAAGCCCCTAACAGATCCAGAGCTGTTGGATTTCTCCAGTATCTTTAATGTAATTTTCACAATGCTTCTTGGAAGTGTGCTATTAACTTCATTTTGTGGGCAAATAGAGTGAAGGCCAGGCAACTCCTGACCAGAAGTCTGACATCCCTTTCCCCCAACCCTTAAGATGTTCCAGTAGGAAATTAGTCATTTAAGTAGGAGTTATATTTAACTGCAAGCATCCTCATATAAATCATTGCCTCCTTTTCTGGAGTGATAGGGAGCAGATAATTTTGCACCTAGGAAGTTTTCCATTTGGGATTGAGTTTTGGATCAAATTCAGATCCAACAGTGATAGAAAAAAAATCTTATTGAGTACCGATTGTCAGCAGTACTTTCATGCCCCTACTCTATTCCTTAAGGTTGTGAGCACATGTTTGAGACTCCTTGGTCTTGTGCACAGCTGTGTGCAGTAAGCCCCAACCTGATAGCCCTGTTTCATGGCTTACAGTGTTGCATGGTCTGCTTTGTGGTCCAGTTTTGGCTCCTTAAATTTCCCACCAAGTCCAACAGGACATTGCAAGAGGAGCTGGACTTGTTGCTGTCTAGGAGATCCAGGCCACCCAGTGGGGCTGAGATTTTTTTTTACAGCCACAGTACCAGGCAAGAATTCACCTGCTGCAGAACTGTTTCTGCATTCAAGCTTTCCTTTAAAGGAAAAGCAATAATGTGTTTCCTTAATTGTAAATGGAACACAAAAATGTGAATACAGTGCAGAGATTAACACAGTGTCATCTATTGATGTCTTTTGAGACAGCCAGAAGAAATAGCACCAAGAGATAAGACCTTCTGTTCAACACAAAGCAAGGTTGGGAGTTGGATCTAAACAGCAAGGCTACTGTCTGAACAGAAATGTGCTGTTACGTATCTTACAGCCCTTTGCTGCTGTGGGTACCTGGAGTCTTGTTCTTTTCTATTGTCAAGATCAACTTCTCCCAGACAACAACTGAGAGTAAATGCATACTACTGTGTGGCATTGTTTTTGCAGAGAGTAGTTGTCTGAGAAAATATATCCTTAGACTAGTGATTATAGTCCTAAAAAACGTACAAGGTCTTGAATGCACAAGTACTTCCTTTGTTCCAGTATGGATAAAATAAACATCAAGCTAAACGTCATTGAGAAGAATGGTTGTAGGTATGACCCAATTATACCAATCAATTGGGAACATCGACTGGAAGGGGTAGCCAGCACCTCTGCAATATCATTGACAAAGGTCTTGTGTTTGAAAACCAGTTTATTTTTTCCACCTGTATCATTTGGTTATTAAGAGGTATGACTTCTCCCTGGAAGTTTTACCTCCCTTCTCCTAAGGCTATAATGTTTGCATATTTTTTCAGCACTTGCATTACTAAACAGTATTCAGTATGCAGAGAACAGAAAATAAGATATCCCTGCATAAATTGAATCAACTATCAAAAATAAGACCAGGCTACTGATGGATTTTTAAGTATGTTCTAGTTATTAAATCTCCCTATTCTAAATTTGCATGAGAGACTGCTACAGATTTTCCCATCTGCTGTAACAGTGTCACAGAATTCAGGGCTGGGAGCAGTTCCACTAAATTCTGGAGTTTTTCTTCTAGTAATGGCATCCACCTGACACATTCATTTTTGGCCCATTTGTTTAGTGGAGCTGAAGGGCTGTTGTGGTCAACTATTTACAAATGCAAGACAAAAGTGGTATCTGTTTTGAATAATTTTCTGCTCCACATTACAAAAATAACACTTATATTAGCTACATTTAATATAAGTTGCTGGAATTAAAATGTGTCTTTATGAATAAAGTTTCCTACTTGGGTAATGAAATGCTATTGATGTAAGTGACAACATAGCTAAGTGCAGAAGGTAAGGGATTGGTTTTACCTGGTATGCATTGGGTTTAGCAGGAAGAATGCACTGTTTTAAGCTATTTTCATAAGCAGCTGTGTAAATTCACTTGTTTCCATTTATGTATTCCAGTGGAAGTAGCAATTTCTACAGCAGCACATGTATATATGCAAGTACACATACTGGTTTTATTTTTTGGATATATAACAATATTTTCTATTCCTAAAGGCAAAAAGGTTTCCTTCATATTTGTAAAGTCATTTGTTAAAAAGCACAGGGCTTATTTCTTCAAGGTGCAGATATTTCTTGGAGCAAATCTACTAGGGAGAATATTCAGATATCAAATGCAGTGACAACGCATTACAATTAAGGCTGTCTGGGACCTCAGTGTCGAGGTCTGAATTGTGCAGAAATGTGGGTGTTGGAGGAGCACAATGGTATAATTTTATTCTTTATCTGATGCTTTCAATATGTGGTAAGTCATGGAGTGCAAAAGGGAGGTTGTTCTACCCAAGCAGCTGGTGGTATATGTAAAGGAATTAAACACGACGATCATGTCAGGAATACAGTGTCAGTCCAGCAAAGATTTTTTTTTTGCAGTGCCATAAACCTCCTACCTGTTAGTACTCCTCTATGCCTGCGGTAGTCAGTGCAGCTGTAGATACTCTTGTGTCATACCTGCACATCAGAACTATGAAACCAGGCTTCGCTTTGAGGTTTCACGCTTCTGCTTTCACCACTGCAAGTATATTCAAAAAAGCTTACATCTAAAAACAGAAAACCCTGAAGGTTTTGAGTAAGAGATGAAAAAAAAGAAGAAAAACCCAAAGCCACTGGCATTATTTAGACCAGCTTGGGTAAAAATTCCAATAGGATCGACGTGCTTATAGTGCTTTTTAAATGTGTAAAGGCTTAGTCAGCATCCTGGCAAAAAGTAAGCTCCACTATTTTTTTTCCACTCTGAAAAATACCTTTTAAACATCATGGAGAAGACATTTTTTGCAAACATAAGTAACTGTTTTGCTTTTTATAACTGTTCTTCAATAATACAGTTGTGCCAGGTGAGTATGGATATGCTGCTTTAGCATCTTTCCTGGAGTAATGGATTGCCCCTGCCTGCATCTAGACTATGCCAATATAAACTCACATTTTGCTACTATTGCTTTCACACAAAGCAGGCTGGACCTCTCTGCCTGTCTCAGTACAGTCAGACAAGGCATAAGTCATTCAGGGCCTCTGCTGGCTTGTGGCAGCAGATTAAAATTAGATGTTTGAAACTGTTATCCATCTGCCTTGCTTTCCTACCAGATGTCACTGCCCTTGGTGACATAAGAGCATTTCATGAACCAGCTCCTGCACCACTGCAGTCCTCAGGCTGGTGCATTAAAGTAAACCAGAAGAGTCAGTCCTAACCCCATACATCACAACGTGACAATGTTAATTCTGACTGCAGGATTGCAAGGCAGTATTTTACAAAATTTCCAATTTCAAATGCAAACCAAAATTTTTAAGGCTGTTAAAAAACCAAACAAAACCTTCTTCTTCAGATTCATGACACATCACTATTTTCTTTTTAAAAGCAGTGCATAAATACCTGTTATCCCATGAGCTCCCTTTCCCTGCTGTTCCAGACAGGCTTTGAGTACTGATGCTGTGTTTATTCAGGACAACAAAATATGTTCTCTAGTGAATAATAAATTGACTTTTTCCTTGTTCTTTTAGATCTGAATAATAAATTGACTTTTTCCTTGTTCTTTTAGATCACTATGAATTTTTTAAAGGGGGAACAGTTTTCTTTTCACTGTTCCTGCTGCAGCAATTTGCTGTCATTTCATAGGATTGAAGGGAAGTGAAAATATCTTTTTAACAGACAGTACAATAATTAACACCACCAAAAGAAAATTAGTTAGAGCAGCAAGGTGGCACAAAGTGAGCCAATGGGCTGAATATTTTGAAGTTACCTAACCAGCTTTAGTACATCCATCCTACTGTCAGAAGTGACACAAGAGCAGCCTTTAACAAATGTTACCAGTCAGCTGTTATCCTTCAAAAAAAAATCAGCTAAGTGCTTATCAAAGCATTTAAGTTTTTTTTTTGCAGTTCCCCAGCTGCTTTCTTTGCAGGATTTGTGATGGGAGAATGAGTTGTGAACAGAGATGTTTACAGTGTCCACCTCTTCTAACAAGAGAATTACATGTTGTTTTTTTCATTGCTAAAAGGCAAAAAATCCCCCAAACCACTCAGATTTTGAGGATCCAGGTGACCCCTGTGTAGCCCCAGTGCAGAGCTGAGGGCTCCTAAATTTCAGTGACTGTCAGTCAGCTCTGTCACCCTGTCTAGTTATTAACATGCCTTTGCTGCTTCAGTGACAAAAACCTGCTTTTCAGTTCATGTCTTCAGTTATCTTCACCTTCTCAAATGTCTTACATCAGGATTGGCTGGATGCTTCTTAACTGTTCTTTAAAGCTTCTTTTTTAATAACTGGAATTCCCTGGAATGAAGGGAATACTATGAGATTACTTTTATTGGTTAATAAGACTCATCCTTTTAGCTACAAACTCTCCCAAAGTTGCCCCAGAGATGAACAAACCTGCCTGCCAACTTCCTTCGTAGCAGAAATGCTGCCTGTACCAGATGTTCAGAGCTCCTCAGAATCCCAGAGACAGTGAGATAGCTTTAAAGATGTATTAATGATACTTAATCTTTGGTCTTCTGAGCTCTAAAGTTCAATAGGACCATGTCTTTAATACCCCTCCCCAACTTTAGAGCTAAAAAAAGCAGTTCTGTTTTTATGAGCAGATGCTGAGGCTGCAGTTGAGAATCAGAATGAAGTTGGAGGATGGAGCATTGAAGGAAAAGCTCTGCTGTCATGAAGCTGGTGGATATGATTTAGATTTGGCGTCTACAAAAGGCCACATTGTAACAGGGCAGGGAAGATGAGTGTCCAGGCTTCAGTAAATTGGAGCCTGTAATAGGTACCATGCAAGGAAATGAGCTTAAGACTCAGATGCTTGCAACACTTGTGCTTCACATCAAGGATTACACAGACAGAAATAGGACACAAATCTGCTCTTAAACTCTCAGCCTAGTCCAGGTTATATCTGACTGTTTAGGTTTCTCTGACATCCTTTTTTAGTCAAATAAAAAAGTTGGAGCGTTGCTGAGATGATCCCAGGGCACTAATTCTGCAAAGACTTTTGCTGAAATACAGATGAACACTTTGTGTTTTAAAAAAAAGTACTATCCATTACAGTCCTGCTTCTCAGGAGTACTGCACATTAAAAAGAAACAATTACAGGAAAACACAAGTACATAGGTGAAGAAAGCATCCCCTGTAAGATAATGCAGGACAGCCTCTCTTGCTTTTACCTTCTCTAACATCCTGCCATGAAAGGGCTACTGCAGAAACCTGCCCTACAAGCCCTGAAAGAAATCCTGCCGCCTTCCTGAGCAAGTTGTGTTGTTGGAGGTTGTCAATGTTCCTGTGCCTCAAGGAGGATGGTGATGGCCCTGGGGGGGAGCCTTGTGTCCTTTGGAACAGGTCCTGGAAAGTGCTCCAGTGAAGGATAGCTTTTGCTTGTGTTCCTCAGCATCTCATATTTTTCCCAGCAGGAGACAGCATGTGCAGTCATTTACAGTAAGTCATGCTGCTCTATTTGCTGCTGGCTTTCAAAGGGCTGAGAGAGTATCCAAAAGGAGAAAGGTATTCTGAGCAGCCTCCCTCCATGTTACACCTGGCCTGAACACCACTGATGCTGCTCTACTGCAAATGCCTCTAACTTCCAGTGTGTGGTCTGTTCTGTTCAGTGCCTTGGTGATGTGTATGAATTTAGCTCCTGGGTCACGTCTGAAGTTACAAGAATAAAACCTCACCATCAGTTATGTTAAGATGAGTTAATTTTTTGGAGGGGGAGATTTTTGAGCTCTTTGCCTTAGCAGTGTTAGTACTGGTTGCCCCAAGCTGGAAGCAGCGATGCACCATGTGTAAGATGTCTGCAGTTGGATGGATGCAGCCTGAGAGGAATCATTGCAGGGTAGCAAAGGGGAGCAAGTATTACACAGGCAAGTTATTTTGACATGTCTTGTTTAAACTAATTTGGATAGGCACAGATGGAAAAGACTTTGGCTAGGCCTGCCAAGTTTATTCCAGCTCAGAGGAGGAGGAAGAGAGTAGGTAGCTTGCTGCTGCTGTGAAATGCCATAGGGGGAAGCTCTTGGGGGCTGAGGGGGCACACTTTATTTGGCCAGGCAGGACATTAAAAGAAAGGAAGGGACCAAGGTGTGCTGTGTGTCATTTGAAGCTGTAAGAAATGGGAACAACTTGCCCACCCTTCCTCACGTGAGTACAAGAGATCAGAGCAGAGATTTTTCTTTCCCCTTCCCCCACTGCAGAACAAGCTGCTCCAGAAAAATGGGTCTGTTTAGATAGTGTCTTCCCCATGGCAAGGGAAGTGGGTTTCACAGGTAAAGCCTGCACAAAGCCCACATCTGACAGTGCAGAGA
>NW_010137428.1:0-1507 GCF_000699245.1 Pterocles gutturalis | reverse complement strand
GAGAGATGGGAAGGCACTCTTTATCGGGGTGGGGGGGAGTAGTGATAGGACAAGGGGTAATGGGTATAAGCTAAAAGAGGGTAAATTTAGACTAGACATTAGGAAGAAATTTTTCACTGTGAGGGTGGTGGGGCACTGGAACAGGTTTCCCAGGGAAGTTGTGGGTGCACCACCCCTGGAGGTGTTCAAGGCCAGGCTGGATGAGGCCTTGAGCAACCTGGTCTAGTGGAGGGTGTCCCTGCCCATGGCAGGGGGGTTGGAACTTGGTGATCTTTAAGGTACTTTCCAACCCAATCCATTCTATGTTTCTATGATTCTATGATTCCACATCTGCAAAATAAGATAACGTCCTAAAGAGTTTTAGTGAACACGATTTAAAATTTTTGAGATCCTCTGATGAAAGCACCAGGCAACAACAAAGTACAACTACTTAATTTTTTATTGCTTAATTCTCACTGAAAAAACCCAAAACAAACAAACAAAAAACAAAAAAAACCCAAAAACAACCCACCAAAAATAGAACAACAAGAACAACAAAAAAAACCAACCTCCACACACTGCTGCTTTCCCGGGAAAAATTGTCTCAAGGTTTGATATATTTATACATCAGATTTACTTTATACATTAGTACAAAGTTGAACCCAGTTAAATAATTTCTTACTTAAAAGATCTATATGACAGCATCATGGTATGATTCTTACAATTTTCACTACTTGAAAATGATGTGATCAATCAGTGGACCGAATATCTTGCCTAGTTTACTCTTCTGCACTTGTTTTGATTGCTTTGCTATTCCTTGTAATTAGGAGTGCAACGCTCAATTATCAAAAATAATAAGCAAGCATAATAGCCGCTGACTGGAACATTTTATGATGGAGAAAATTCTGGGTGTTCAAAAAGCTGTCTTAAGGCTGCCTAACATAATGTCAAGTGATGAAGTACTCAGTTAGTGAAATGTCTAATTAAGAATAATACCTATTACATGATGTTCTGTACAATTTTCTGTATATTTAAGATGTTTTTTGTTTTTTTGGAATATTTTTTTTCACTTCAAACTAACTGACTGATAATTAGCTTAAAATAGCTACTGATTCTGCAAATATTTCAGTTAGGAACCAAATATCTTTGGATTTTTAATTGAATATGTATACGACGGGGATCTAAAAATCACTGAATAACTGAAGTTGGAAGGGGCCTCTGGAGGTCATCTGTTCAAGCAGGGTACTTGAGGGCCCAGGACCACGTCCAGGTGGATTTTTAATATCACCAAGGATGGCAAATCCACAACCTCTCTGGGAAACCAGTGCCAGAGCTGGCTCACATTCACTGTAAAAGAGTGTTTCTTCATGTTCATACAGAACCTCCTGCATTTCTGTTTGTGCTCACTGCCTCTTCTCCTACCATTGGGCACCACTGAAAAGATCCAGGCCCCGTACTCTTTCACCCTTCCCTCAGGTATTTATGGATATTTTACAGAATCAGAATCACAGAATGGTTAGGGCTGGAA
>NW_010137427.1:0-5381 GCF_000699245.1 Pterocles gutturalis | reverse complement strand
TTCCCCTGCACCAGCTGAGCTGCAATCACTGAGCGCCAGTCCCCTCCTGGCCCCCGCCAATGGACCATGAGCCACATCAGCTCGCATCACTTTTGGAAAGAGCTCGTTCAAGAGCCGGGCCTACTCCAAGCGGTACGTGCTGCTGCACTGACACCGCCTGAGCCCCCTAATCACCTCGTTAGCATTGTGTCCTAGCAGACAGCCTGTGAAAAATCCACCAGGCACTATGTACACACAGACCTGTCCTGAAACGGCCTGCCAACAGGAATAGCACTCATCCTCGGCCACAAAACCCTACATAATGATACAAGGCTGGTGCTTGACGCTTCAGCACACTGAGAAAGAAACGGTGTCAGGCCCAGCCGTGCCTCCTGGGGCTCTCTCCTCCGCCTCTCTGGACAAAACAGGGGTGGCAGAACTCCCAGAGAAAATGAAACAACTTGTATGACTCTTTTAAGCCTTTTTTTTTTGGGCAAACTAGTTGACTGCTAGAGAAAGCAAAGCCTTGGAAGCAGCCCCCACTTACCTGCTCAGCCATCCCCATCCACCTCATCCTGCTCAGCACTGCTGCGTCGCCCAACACTCAGTGCGGGCAGCCTGAAAACAGAGGTGAGCTGCCCTCCCCTCCTCCTCTCCCTGAAAAAATGCTTTGAACCCCAGATCTCTTCTGAGGGATTGCAGCAAATGTCCTGCTGTCGTGTCACAAGTCTTTCAACTGGGAGCTGCTGACTGGGCTGGCTTTACGAAATGGGACCGTAGGTAGGGCAGGGAGTGCTCAGAGAGGGGATCAGGAGTTTGCATTGCCGAAGGAAGACAATATGAGAGCATTTACTGCTGATCCATGCACATGCAGCCTGGAATTTCCTGCAGCACAGGCAATCTATTATAGGCATAAATATGGGGGGTTTTTTGGTTTGGGTTTTTTTTTTTTTTTTTCAGATGAAGATGAAGAAGGCAGTATATGCACAGAGATAGATACCTGCTCTCCAATTGCAGAGACAGAGCCCACTCATTCTCTGCCACCATGAGCATTTAGAAAACAATGCTACATAGCTGGTGGTCCCAGTATGTGGACAGCCTTCAGCACACTGGAGAAGCAAACTGGAGAGTTTGACATCTCTGGGGTCATCTCATGGGGAACCATGATTTGGACAGTGCTGGTAAAGGAGAGGAGGGGAGATGAGCAAAGCCCCCAGCTCCCAGTAGGTCAGAAGGCTATTGCAGCAACTTACAGCACTGGGAGAGGGAGAAAAGACACAGCTTTGAAATCTCTGTAGTGTTCAAGGTACAGGTGTAAAGAGCAAATCTCATAGAATCTAAAAAAAATGTATATATATGTACACATTTCTGAAGTCTTTTTGCAGAAAAAGATATTCAGAGCTGTGCAACATCTGTGCTTTCTGCACTAATAGACCAACAGCCACAGGATTGTTTTTCGCATTGGGAATGGAAAAGAAGATTTTCCTTGAGCAGAAAGATATAAGTACAAGCATATTCAACCTCCCCTGGATTACAGCAAGTTGCTGTTTCTATAAAGCATTAAATGAAATTCTAAAGAAGCAGAGAGATTAAAGGCCAACTGCAATGATCGCCAACAAACATGTCCTAGATAGTCTTTGTAATCCCCAGTTGCCCATCTATTATTTCACAATTTTAAGGACACTGTACTCTGACAAAGGGGTTTAGAAGAATAGAGCAAAAAGCAAATTCACAGTTCGGTAGTTGGTGACATTTTTGAACTAATATAGCCGAACTCATATTGCTGCTACCTGCGACACACTTTCCTATACATCACTCAATGCACACAACCATTTACCAACAGGTTGAGGGTCACCCCCAACACATCCATATTCAGCAAGACATGGGAGTCACAGTTCAAGCACAAATAAAGTTAGTTCTACTATGGCAAACAAGGCCATCAATTATAGGAATGAAATTCAAGCCAGAGCATAGCATTTGTGATTAAGAAGCAGTGGAGCCTGGGCCAGGGCAAGCACAGGTGACAAGAAGGGGACCCAGCTCCTGTGAACACACCAGCCCACTGGTGAGCTGTAGCACACAATGCTCCAGGAGCAGCAGCATGACATCCACCCCCTCTCCCAACCCATTCTGCAGGGCAAGAATGCAGGGCACTCTCTCATGGGAGAAAAGTGCTAGGTTACCTATGAACCCAATTGCAGCTGGAAATGGCCAGGAAGGAAAGAAATTATTAGGAGAGAGTAGAATTGCAAAAGCCACATTTCCTTAGTAAAACCAGTCTATAAAGATGTGTCAGCAGCAATCCTGTAAATACCAAATCAAAAACTCTACATGATGGATAAAGCTCCACACAGATGCGTTTGGAAAGCAGTATGAAAAGCCCAAGCGGGAACACAGTGCTTTAAACACTAAAATTCAAAATGCACAGAAAAAATTATAAAGACAGCCATGGACATTAACAGCAAATTATTCTGGTGTGAAGCATATTTCTGAGGATACCCTGATCTGGGTGGGTATTTGGGTTATCCTTCGCCATTTTGTCTGCTCCTGGGGCCAGGCTGTGAACCCGTTCCTGTTGCTTGTAGGGAGCTGGGGTGACTCTGTAGGTGTGCAGGGGCTGCGCTCTCCTGTGCTGCCACTGCTCTGAAGCCTAAATGAGCTGCCTCAGGTCCTTGCTGGGTTTTGTTGTCCCTGCCCCTGGATGCAAAGGGATGCTCTGACCCTGAGGACCAAAGCACAAAATGAAAGGCATATTGTGCATTACTGAGTCTTGTGTGGGGAAGGGAGACCTGGAAGAGGGTCTTCATGCTCTTAGACCTCTGAGAGCAGCTCCTAGGGAGGTGGGTGAAAGCATGGGGTGAGATAATGCTTCTTGGTTTGCTCTCTAGCTCCTGGGAAGGACAGAGAGTTTTCCCATCCCTCGGCACAGGAGCTGACCACCCCGAGCTTCCCTGCTACAGTGGCTCAGCGCTTCGGGGCATGGGGAGTTGATGGTGCTCAGCCTTTTGCTGAGAATACAGTTCATCAATGAAGTAGCAAAATCCCACTTCTCCAGCTATCTGGTTTGTGCTGCTGCACATCCAATCTCAAATACAGAATGAAATACAAAAGAGGTGAGCAGCACTGTCGACTTTACAAGTCACTGAAAGCTGATGTCAGTTGGTGTGTCCTCGGTTGTAACCATGCACTAAAACACATAAATTATAGGGAAGAACTTTCTGATCCCATTTGCACAGCGTGTTGGTGCTACTGTCTAGTAAAGGAGGTGTCTGAGGATGATTTCAGAATCAGCTTCTGAAAAAATATTTTTAGACAGTAACTCCAAAGTCCTTCGCATCTCTGAGTACTTCTCATGCTGAAGTACATCAGAGCAGGAACATCCTCATGTGCTTTATATTTGATTTGCCTACTCCAAAGAACCTCTTCATATGCGGAAAGCTTTGCAAAACACTCAGGAAGAGCAAAGCTGCAATGGCATGTTCCTGCTGGGGACAGCAGGCTGGGAAAACATTCTGGGGAAGTACCTTTTTATTACACATCTTGACCAAAAAGGAAAGGAGGAGCTTTTTTTACTATAAATCAGCATATGAAGTACAGGGTTTTAACCATACACAAATATCTAAATACCAGATACTACCATAGAATACAACTCTCTGCCCAAATCACACCCATCTCAACTTTTTAATGATTTTTTTAAAAAATCTCCTCACATTTTCATTAAACTTCAGTGAGACTTGGACTAGGGCCTCAGGCAGTCTAAGGCTCTCGTCATCTTCTCTGAAACTGAATTCTTCAGGAGACTGGACAGCATATATCAGTTGCTTCAGAGAGGTATCTAATGGTCACTAATCCACGACTACTGTTGTTCTGCTGTGATTAAAAGTAAGGCAGCAGGGATGCCTGATGAAAGAACGTGATCAGGTCACACCCTGAAGCCATACTGAATCTGACAGGCGAGAATACAAATCTAGGATTATTTTGTGAAGCCTGAAGAAACAGCAAGTGTAGATTTGTTAGGGGATTTGGTAAACCTTTGCCTCTTTTCTCTGACTAGCAAAGCAAAACAAAAAGGGGAAAGAAAAAGGGAAAACCTCAAACCACCTAGCTAAATATTCTTCCTCTACCACTGGTCAGGACAAGGGTTCCCAAAAGGCTGTTACTCCCCTGGCAATAACAAAATGGAAATGTCTGAGCCACATCAGTGGATGAGCTTTTGACCTGAGACATGGCAACTAACAGCAGAATAGGCTTTATCCCAGCCTGGGTGCAGAAGATTAATGACTATGAATAATATTCATGCATTAGAGTGAAGAATGACAGCCCAGTGGAAGGACTGCCAGAGACCTGCAATTTTTTTAGATCACTATTTCTCAGATGACAGAAATTATTACAATGAGGAAATTCAGGTGCTTTAAATTTTTCTAATTAAAACACGAAAACGGTTTCTCTCTGCCACTTAATTCATTGCTTGTTCTTCCTGCATCCTCAGCCACCTGTAAAAAGCAGCTCCTCACAGGCAAACTGTTTCTTAGCTGAGGGCCCACCCTATCTCAAATGGTACTGCCATGTCAATATTTAAAGTAAGGGCACAAACAGCAAAATGACTGCAAAATTTAAATTCCCCGTGGTCCTAAAGGAGGCATCCTTGCAGTCGCTACCTGGGTGCACGCTCTGCCCACTGACTGATAAAGAATGGGAATCAAACTGCTTATGGGACTGATCTTCCCGTGTGGCTGCTGATTAGCAGTGAAAATTTCATTTACAGAGGATCTCGATAAAATATGCCTTTCTATTCTGTTCTTAGAAATCTCTGTGTGTGGGGTTTTTGGTTTTTTTTTTGCTTTTCTTGAGAAGCCTGAAGTCCCCAGACCCTTCTGGCAGCTAAGATCCTGGCAGTCTTGACACCTATAACATTGGAGGCAGAGAGGACATAAAACCACAGACAATTAGCAGCTGGTCTCAACCAAGACATCACTTCCAAACCTTGCTTTTCTTTTCCTCACTGCCCTACCTTGACAGGGTCCCAGCAGCCCTGAAGGGAGCTTAGAGGCAGGCTCTTGACAAATAGATACAGAGAAGCACCCATTTTTTCTCCCAATAAATCTCTAAAGCACAGCAAAGCCCAGGTCTCCCTCTCCAGATAATTATTTCCCCCCTCCTTTTGCAGTGTTTTGCCTCTAAATGCAAAGCAGGAGATGCAGTGCCCTTGTCCTTACAACAGAAGAAGCCACATGTGTATATTGAGGCTTTTTATTTTAGAGAGCCTTGTGGTGTGCATTTGGCAGAAGTTACTACACACAGTGTATGATGGGGAGATTGGACTCCACATGTTGTGATGGGTGAGCCAGGAGTTAAAGTCCTCAGAGATGCACAGTATCTCTTTGAAAAAGACCTACCCCCCC
>NW_010137426.1:0-1264 GCF_000699245.1 Pterocles gutturalis | reverse complement strand
CCAGGATTCGTTCTACGGTTACTAGATTGTGTGAAAAGCTGGTAGGACCTCATATGCTCTCATAACATAAATAGTTTAGGAATTTCTGTTCTAGTTCAGTTGAGAATTGACCAGAGAAGTTAGGTCAGATAAGGTAACTGCAATTGTTTCTCTTAGCTTTAAAGATTATTAATTTCTAGGGCCTTTACATGCGCTTCTTCATTTTCTTCAAAAGTTTGCCTTCCACTTCACTGTGATGTAATCCAATGTCCACCACGTACCTGCCCCAGAAGCAGCTACATTGGCAGCATGTCCTTTATATAGTGCAATCACACAAGTTGAAACCCATCCTAGAAATAGGTTTGTTGGGGGATTTTCAAACTATTTCCCAAACTAACATAAAACCACAGACTGGAGGACAGATAAGGCAGGACAGTGTATTAGTTTCCATTACTGTATGGATAAGTGCAGCAAAAACCAGCCAAAAGCAGAAGAATTCAAAGACAGTGAATACTCCTACAACGAAGAGTATTCGTACAATGTCAAGGGACGAAGGTATATACATTTAAACGGAAATAAACAACAGAAACAGACTCTGCTCTTCAGGACACTAGAGTGAGGGCTGAGTGACGTTCCTGACCCAGCTGGTGTTACTCTGGCTTTTTCCTGGTACTGCCAAAGGCAGAACCAGGCTCACTTGCTTGGTATTTAGCAACACCTTACTGAGGAGCACGAGTCAGAGAATAACTATGCCTGGCTGCTTTAGGATTTTTATGACGGAGAAGCACGTGGCATTACAGAATTACTTCTCCAAAGTTGCTCCAGGAAGCACCTACTGTCGCTGGCAGAACCACGTAGATCGCTGAGCAGCTCACCTGTGTGGGAAGAGGGGCTGCAGGCAGGGCAGGGCGAAAGCTGCTGTCCTGCTGCTGCTTCCCCAAGAGCCTGAGGCTGACACACAGCAGCCCTCCACATCGCCACCATAAAGGGATAAGCAGCGGCTTGTCAGGCGCAGGGCAGAGCAGGGTGGCTCTTCAGCAGAAGAGGCAAGCCAGCCCTTCGTGCACCTCCCAGCCTGTGCAAAGGCGGCAGCTCGGGGAGCACCCCCCGTGCTCCCCCGGCCAGCACTTCGGCCAGGGAGGAACACCCCAAGGAGCGGGGCCGCTTTGCCCAAACACTTGAAAATGTCGTATTTTCTTCACGGAACATGTCTCTTGTGCTTGGCAGAGAGAACTTCACTTAGTCTTTGTTCGGGGGACCCGCAAAGCGCCACCACGTTGCCGGG
>NW_010137425.1:0-879 GCF_000699245.1 Pterocles gutturalis | reverse complement strand
CCCTGGGCCTGCGTCCCGGCACCGCCACCGGCACCCGCGGGGAGCCGGTGAGAACAGCCCGCCTGGGCCCGCGCCTTTGCTCTGTTCACTCAGCCATGTGGCCATTGGATTATTTTACTAGAGATTACAAAGACAAGTAGTCAAGAGTCTGCCTGTTTTAGAAGAGATCTTCCTCTTTAAGGGAAAAAGCTTACAGATTCTTGGGCCCCATCAATTGGCAGAGTATGCATTTTTACAGACACACTGAAGTTTTAAAGTGCAAAGTATCCAGAATTTTGTATGGTCTGTCAGTAGAAAGGCTCCTCTCCCTGCCTCAAAAAAAAACCCCTTTCATATCTGTCCTGGTATTGGTTAGCTTTCTTCATAGTAACTAGGGTGAGGCTGTGTTTTGGATTTGTGCTGAGAAGAAGGCTGGTAACTTACTGATGTTTATAGTTCCTGACAGGACAGTCAAGGAGTTTTCAGCTTCTCTGCCTTGCCAGTGTCTGCAGGTGCAGGAGAAGCTGTGAGGGAGCACAGCACCAATTACTAGCCTAGGATTTGACCTTAGGTTTAGGACTGAGACCCAAAAATGGCCAATGGTATATTCTACATCATGCCCAGTATATAGATGAGGCTCTGTCCAGAAGTTTGCGCTCTCTCAGCCTCTGTACCACCCCCTCTCACAGTTGCCTCACCCTCTTGGTTGGCTTTCAGTCTCTTGGACACTTGGGCTCTTAGCTTGTCCAGGATTGAGTTTTGGGACTTCTGGCTAACAATCCCAGAGCAAAGGAAACCAGCTGAGCCTTGGTCACTGGGTGGTGAACAGTTTCACTCTATCACTCATTTATATATATATATATTACTATTAATAATTATTATTTTCAATTTTATTGTAGT
>NW_010137424.1:298-1324 GCF_000699245.1 Pterocles gutturalis | reverse complement strand
GGCTTTTCCAGGTGTGCAGCCCGCGGGCCGCTGCCCCGCAGCCATGCCCGTGGACCTGGCTGTGCGGCTCTGCCTGAGCCACTCGCCCCCCATCCGCAAGCTGCTGAACTCCTACGAGGAGCTGCGGGGCAACCGGGGGCGCAAACCCCTCCGGTCCTGTCTCAACCAGAAGCTGAGCGCAGAACCTGAACCCGAGCGACGAGATAGCACCAAGAACTCCAAGGGCCAGAAGGAGAAGAGAGTCGTGTTTGCTGACACGAAGGGGGTCTCGCTGACAGCTGTCCGCTTCTTCTCAAAGATCGAGGAGGAGCTCTCTGACTTGCAGCATGCCCTGTCTGACCTTGCCTGCTTCCGACCTAGGCTGCGGGATTCACGACCAGAAGTGTGCAAGTACGTGCTGGACTTCCCACAGCCCTCTGCGGACTACGTGACTTTCCGCAGCCGCCTGCACAGCAACCTCGTCTGCCTGGAGAACTGCCTGATCCAGGACCGTGCCCTGTCAGGGACAGTGAAGGTCAGAAACATTGCGTACGAGAAGAAAGTGACGGTCCGCATCACCTTCGACGGCTGGAAGAGCTTCCGGGACATCTCCTGCCAGTACATGCATAGCACGTACAGCTCAGCCGACACAGATACCTTCTCTTTTGAGCTCGCCCTGCCAAAGCCATCTGTCTGCCAGAGGGCCACGGAGTTCTGCATCTCCTTCCAGTGTGGACAGAAGACCCACTGGGACAACAACCACGGGAGGAACTACAAGATCTGCCCTGTGGGCATGATCCGCCCTCCCTCGCACGCTGTGAAGAATGCCAACAGGGCCTGGGAGCATCTCGGCACCTCTCGGGCTGCCGCCCTGGTCCTGTCTCACCTGCAGACCTGGCGGTGCTCAGAGGCCCAGGCTCCTTATTGGTAGGAAAGCGGCGTGGGGAGAGGTGTAGGTCCCTTCCGTGTCCTGGCTGTGGTACAGGGGTACCCTGGGGAGGGGTCAGCTGTGGAAGATGCTGCTCACAGCTTTGTTAGCTCCTCCAT
>NW_010137424.1:0-240 GCF_000699245.1 Pterocles gutturalis | reverse complement strand
GCTCCTGCAATAGAGGCTGGAGGCTGCCGCCTGGTGTTCCTCCAGCCTGTAGGTTCTTGAGGCAACACTATTGTGAAAGTAGGGGAGTGACAAAGGAACGGCTGTGGCCCGTGGTCGGTGTTCGTGTCTGCTGGGTGGGAGTCAGCGCGGGGAGCTGCCCAAGTGCCTTCTGCAGAGCTGCTGGGGAGGGGCTGCGCACCCCCAGGGCCTCGGCAGAGCGATAGTGGGCTGGCAGCCCCC
>NW_010137423.1:0-53335 GCF_000699245.1 Pterocles gutturalis | reverse complement strand
CAAACCATTCTATGATTCTATGATTACACAGTCCTCTCATATAAGAAATCTCCTATGTGTGTGCTGGTGGACTCTTGAGTCATTCCTTTATTAAAAGTAAATAGCATATCTGAAATCTCCATCTCAAAAATACTGATTTTTTTTTTTTTTTGGTATATAATCTGGTGTGGCAGTTGCTACACCTGCGTGAATGCGATAAATAACCAGAACATGTGCTAGTTCCTCAGTTTCTAATGACTGTAATTAGGTCTTCAAAGAGAGCCAGTGATTGTTTTAAAGTATCAGTGAGTCCAGTCTGTAAAACACTGACACTTTGCAAGATGCTGCTATTTCTTCTCAGGACAAAACTGAAGTTTGGGTATGTCTGAAAAAATAACGCACATTTCTCATGTCTAAAAGAGGAATCATATAAAAAACACACAACTGTGTTGCATGCAATGAGAAATCTGCAATTTAACTCATTTTTCTTTCTCTTCCTTATCCTCTTCTTGCTTTCCAAGAGTGGTTTTATAAAAATAGACTCTTTTGGCCTTGAGATATGCCTGCAGTTATCTGCTCCTGTTGTAGCCCCATCTGCAAGGGTCACAACAACATGTGCTGCAAATTTGAGGGCTTTCCCGTACAACATGTGTTGAACTGGGGGACCATCAGGCTTGTTGAGCAAAGCATTCAAAGGGGATTTACATAGTAGAGTTGCCTTCTGCTGTCTGAGTGCAGGGCAAACTTTGGAAACCAGTTCTTGGCCTTTGTTCAAGATCACTTTTCTGCTGCTGCTTGGTTTAGTTCTCTGGTAAATAAGGTTGTGAATTAATCAGATGGGCTTTTCCTTGGTTGTTTTATCCTACCAGCTGCACTTTGTTGATTGTCTGATTGGTCTTTACAGCACTGAATGAAGCTAGAGACTACTTTCTCCCTGCCTTATTATATAGAAAAGCTAAGTATTGGGTATGCAATTATACCAAGGAGGTAACAAAGTTATCCTTCACAGAAAGTCAGTCGAGTGCCAGCAGGTATTTGTCAGCTTTTTATGCTTGCGTAGGACAACCGGCCTGCTTCCATTTCCCGTAAGTGCAGGCAGTGAATCACTCCTTGTCAAGGGGGAGACAGGAGGCTCATCCCCCAGTCGGGAAATCCATTTAAATTAACAGCCATGTTTCAAAGCCCTCCTCCAAAGTCATCTGATCCATGCTTCCTCTGAAGTGCTTTATTAAGAAAAGAGTGGGAGTGACTGAGATAATAGAAGACACATTCTCAGTCTTAACCCTAATAATGGAGGTTATATATGTTCCTGCAGATGACTCTTGACCACTTTAAAAGTGTGGATGCATCACTTATACCTATAAGTTATAATAAGCAAGTTATTTTGCAGGGTTAAAGTTCCTGTATCTTTTGTACATCTCATTTTAGGTGCCAGTTATTTGAAAATGCACAAAGGGAAGTTTGTTCTTTGTTTTATCTGAAGTAGTATTGTGTCCGTCACACAAACCATATGGTTTTATATCATCCCTAATTACCATCGTTTGAACACATGATGGCAGATTTAGGAGGCATGTCCAGTAAATTACCCAACAGCAATTTTATGAAGCCTTTAAAATAGTGGAAGTGGTTCAATAAATGGCATGTTATGTAACTGGTAGGAAAAGCCTGAATGGTTATTTATGGCAATATTAAAGGGGTATTGCAGATTTAATATGCTCATTTCAGCATTCCCCATTTGTAGAATTTTCTATGAAGGCAGCACTGTTAATTCAGGAGAAGAAGAAATGTTCCACATGCTTGACAGAATAGTTTATTCTAAATAGTAAACAAAAGGTTTGAAATAAATTCAGAAAAAAATAATGTTCAGTGTTGTCCAAAGAAGAGATGAATCTACAAAGATCTAGCCCTCCAGCAGAAGCCTGCCTAATTCACACTGCCTTTTTACATGCAGCATGCGTCTTCTTGCAGCTTTTTAAATGCCTTCAAAAATTAAACCTTTTGGCATGGCAGCTGCAGAAGACAAAGTCTTCCATTTTACCCATTTTAGGAAGCAGCAACCATCTATTGAGTGCAAAATGTGACAGTGGAATAGGGATTGTTTTAACCTGTAAGGAAAGAAACCAACAAAGTGATGCTATTTCAAGAGACATGTTTACATATTGTGTACTCAAAGCCCTGAATAGAGCAGTTTTTGTCTCAGTTGTACCTGAGGCTATTAGAAAATGAGCCACTGTGTGCCACAATAATATATTAATTCAATTAAGCCTGCACTTCAGCAAACGTGTTTTGCTGCTGGATTTGTCCTGAGAGCCTGTGCTTGCAATTATTTTGTAAAATAAAACAAAGGTCAGTTCCAAGTAATATTGTATCACAGCTCTTCTCTCACATTTAACTCCATCCACATAAATTCTCCGAGGGAATTTATGAGAAAAATGCATCAGATCTTTGATTCTCAGAGGCCCTTTTTTTGGGCTCATCTTTGGTTCCAGTGATCGTGCAAAGGAAGGAAACTGTTTTTGACAAAGTGTGCACGTGTCTGCCTGTGTTGAGGTTCCCAGCTGGCCAGGGCTTTGGAGCTTTCTGCATCTTTTCTTTAAAATGAGCGCACCAAGATAATATCAATTGCTAAGGATTCATTTTACCAGAACAGAAATTTGGAGGAGGTAATAATTTACTGAAAGAAAACCTGGATGAGAGATTTAAATCCTCCTTTTTTGCCCTTGTGGACTGGGTTCTTCGCTCTAGTTTTACTCTGTCTCCAACTCTGTTTTGCTAAGTTGCGGAAGACTCCAGACAGTCCTGTGGGGAAACATCTCCCTTCTGTCACCTGTAAAGCTTGGCTGTGAGCCTGCTCCCATCCCGCCCTGGGAGGGAGGGTCTCCTAGGCTGCAGTCTTACACTGACTTAGGTCAATCCAAGTCAGTGCTGCTCCATTCCTCTCCCTACCTTCGCTGGGGCGCAAGTACTTGTCTGACCTCGCAGTTTGGGGAGCTAAGCTGCCCAAAAGCAGCCTCGTGCTCATTAACTTTTGGCCACTCCTGGTCCTTGACTTGACTTCCCAGGGGATCAGAGGACCGTGAGGACCAGCACACGAGGGCTGGTGACCACAGCACTTCTCTTCTGCAACACAGGTGCTCAGACACAGACGGATCTCCCCCAGCTTTTGAGGAGGACTCACTTCACCCAGGATGCAGCAGCCAGGACAAAGCAAACAGGCACTTCTTCCCTGTTTCCTCAACACACTTTTTTATCACTAATCGCATAGTAAACTGTCATCAAAGAAACAAGGAAACAGATAACATCTGTTAAATATAAATATATATACTCCAGCACATGCATGGGCACACACAGAGAGTAAGAAACAGCTAGCTGAGGAGGGAGCAGACAGGACATGATATTCCCAGGTGAACGGCTTTACGTGCCTGTAATAGTTTGCTCAGATCATTTCAGCCTCGCCTTGCCTGTACCCAGGTTGTACATTCCTGCCTTGTGCAAGAATGTGGGGGAGCCCCAGCCGTAGGGTCAGCCTCTGGTGTTCCCTCCAGGAGCTACAGCAGTTCCCTCTACACAGACTGTCACACAGAGTTTAAAGACAGCCTTTTTGAGATGAAAGGTTGGTCCACTATTAGTGTGTGCCAGAAACCAAAATTATATTCCCAAATAGCAAAGTTTAGCCTATTCCCATGAACTCAGTATGGCAGAGCTGATACCAGGACAGTCAGTGGGAGAGGTCCATGAAATGCTGGGAAGGAGCTCGTTACGAAGGAATTAGTCTTCTTTTTACACAGAAGAATGACAGCATTTTGCTTTACATAATTAGGTTGTTGATTTAAAAGTGATAGCGAATGCAAAACTGCTCAGCAAAGGACATGTAAGGTTTCATAATTAAGAGCCTACAGTGAAGATCTGTGGACATTTCTGACATTACATAAGAACAACATTAGCACTGTATGTTTTCTGCTCCATTAAACCACCGCTTTATTTAGTTCCTCTGATTTGAATAATCTCTAGTTTTTAAAACAATACACATGCACACTCTCTTTGTGTGTGGTTCACATTCTGGATTTATTCTGGTATTCGTTCAGACGTATGTTGAATGTAACCTCAACATTCTTCTCAAAATTTGTGTATTTTCACTTGCCGTGTCTTTTCTCCAGTAAAGATAACTGTTTGAGGAAGACAGAAACACCAGCTAAATATTCATCGGGAAAGAAAAATTCTGCAGCATTATTAGTGATAAGAAATGGGTTTTGAAAATAAAGCATGTGGCAGATTGGAAGCTTTACATGAAGCTGGGTAGCAAATACTAGAAATGGAAGAGCTGAGAAGAAAAGCCAACAGAGCAGAAGGAAATGAGAGGACATGAGGAGCTGGTTATATAAAGATTTCGTAGGGGAAGGAAGTCTTGGTTATGTGAGGCTGTCATAAAATGGTCTCACCCTGGGTGAAAAAATCTATAGTATGTGGCATGTCTGCTGTTTTGCAGAGGGAGGTATCATGTTTAAAAGTGTTGTTCCAGCTGCTATAGCTTTCTTTTACTTAAGATGTATTTTTAAGCAGAATAGTGGTATGGGTACAAATAAGAGCTTTGTCAATAAAGAATGCCATTTCTCCAGTCTTCAGGACCTAGCATATGGCAAATAAAGTAGTCTTTAACAGGAAAGAAAAGACAGGAAAACTTTGAGAAATAGACCTGCCTTTTACCAAATGATTTTGTGGGAATTAGCAATGGTGTGGCTGGCAGGGACCTGTAGGCAGTACTTGAATAAAAAACAACAGAAAGGCAAAATATGGCACAAGGGCTCCCTGTCAACTAAAGAGAGGTCGGTGCCAGTCAGGGGGAAATACAGGCATGTTCATGTTGGGGATTGTCAGGTCAGGTCTCTCTGGGCTCAGGATCTGTGCACTGTGCTCTATTGCTTGCTGTAGACAGCTCTTAAATCCACTTTTGTCCTGTTCATTAATTCTCCCTGGGGTGACTGCCACATCCACAACACAAAGGGCAGGTCAGGACCTTGCCATAACTCAGCTTGTCTTGGTTTTCATGTATTGACAACAAAAATCTCATATAAAATAAAGGCCTTCCCAGTATTACATTATTTGTTCAACAAGATATTAATGCATTACAGCTCAATGTGTCATGTTTTTGCAGTATCTTTCACAGGAGAATGATGTGCACAGTGTCTCTTTTGAAAATGTACAGAGACTCTAGGAATCAACTTCTCTATGTACTTCCAGCAGCTACTTTGATGTGTTATGCACAAAAATAAGGAGTGCTGATGTTCAAAAAAGAAAGCGTGTAATACTTTTTTTTTCAGAGCAGAATGAGGTCACAAAAACGATCTATCAAACATGGGAGCTACTCTCAAACAATGCACTTCTTGTTTGTCAGACTCAAGAGGATGAAAATTACTACTTTAAAAAAGTACGCAGACAATGCAAGAGGGCAAGGTCATGATCTTATGCATCACAGCTCTGCAATTGGTGGGATGATGTGAAAAACAGACCGTGGAAATAAGTAACTGTTCTTTAATTTCATTATTTAGCAATTCTTTCACGTGTTCTCATGTTGATGAGAAATTGCAAGTAGTTCCCTTAAGCAGCTCATAAACAGAAGCAATGAAGAGTGTTTGGGTTTTCTTGTTGAAAGCAAATTGTCTTTGATCTGTCCCGTGTCATTGTGACCCAAGGGCCATTCGTGACTAACAGATGACTGATGACGTTTCTTTCCTGCAGTATGATATTGTTGGACATTCAGGAGATGGCTTCAACATCGCCTTGGTTGGGAGTGACAGAGTTCCCAAGAACAATAAGCAAAGATTAGAGATTCTTAAGGTAAATCCTACTGATAAGTGATGCTGGATAATTAAGGATTTTGTGACTACAAAGATAAAATTGTAGGTGGGTCACAGAATGCAAAACATAAGGAGAGTGGTATAAAAGGTAGATGAGAAGATGAAATCTCTGTATTTGCATAAAGCTGAAACAGGACTTTTCAGAGACTTGGCAGAAGACAAATTACACCAAAATAATAGAAGCTAGATATGCCTTTTTCTGGGCTGCTGTGTCATAAATGTGTCATTTTGACTGCTTGTCAAAGGATATAGGAAGTTCCAAGCATTATACAGTGATATAGATAGCTCTACCTAAATACTGTGGTGATATTATTAGTGTGTAAGTGACTAGTTTAAACTGCAGAGGGATCCCAGGTCATTGATTTAGCCTGGTACCTTCAAAAAGCGATGTGTCACAGTAGCAGCGGGAAACTGTGTCAATGCTAGATTGTAAATGTTTTAAATCACTATTGCAAAAGTGTATTCACCAAGATTTTACTGCAGTAGGATGAAGAACAAATGAGTAGATTTTAGGATTTACCTGGTTGGCAGATCGATAAGTTAGAACTGTGTATCTGAGCTTCCTTCAAAAAGCATTTTTAAGAGATTGACAGTTATTTGGGTTAGAAAGTCTGGATTTTTGTAATGTCTAAAATTCCTTGTGTTCTGCATAGGAAACAGCTTCATCAATGAAAACCATGTATTTATTTCATAAAAGCACAACAAAATGTTTCATCATTTTTAAACCTTGCTGCCTGTGTCTGGAGTAAGATATTTTATAATAACTGTGACACTACTGGGGTATGGAACCTGTTGCAGTATTAGGAAACTAAGCCCCATTTTCTTCCTTAAATACGTAGGAATGTAGCTGCTTAAACTGTAGCTGATCAAAGCATTTTACGTTCCCTAAGGTCATGTCTAATTCTGCCTGTGCATGGGTTTTGTTTATTTGATCCACTGTGTTTTTAAGACATGATGTCTGTCCTAAAATATGATGTATTTTGTACAAAAAGCTACATCATCTGTAGTATCTGGTGCACTGTCCATATCTCTGAAGCATCCCCTAATGTAGCATTACTGAGTATTTGCTCCCTCCTGTGCCAGTTGAAATTAATGTTTATTCATTAAGTCATCTTACATATTTCCACTTGATTATGCTGTGCACACAGACCATGCATGCCCATGCTCAGTTCTGCATGAGTGGAGACCATACCTTGGAAGGGACAGAGCACGCCATTCGTGAAATTGCTAAGGAAGAGGCTGATGAGTATTTTGTTATTGTCTTGAGTGACGCAAATCTTGAGCGATACGGTATTCAACCATCAAGGTTTGCCCAGGCCTTGACCACCAACGCCCAAGTCAACGCTTTTGCCATATTTATAGGATCCTTAGGAGACCAGGCAGATAGGTAAGTATATTTGATTTATGCCTAATATAACTTTGTTTCCATTCATCATAATTCTAAACTATGCTTTTATTGCAATGAAGTTAGGCATAGTTGCCCCTGCTGGTGTTCTGCACCAAGGTTTTGATCATAGAATCATAGAATCACAGAATGGTTTGGGTTGGAAGGGACCTTAAAGATCATCGAGTTCCAACCCCCCTGCCATGGGCAGGGACACCCTCCACTAGACCAGGTTGCTCAAAGCCTCATCCAGCCTGGCCTTGAACACTTCCAGGGATGGGGCATCCACAGCTTCCCTGGGCAACCTGTGCCAGTGCCTCACCACCCTCAAAGTGAAAAATTTCTTCCTAATATCTAATCTAAATCTGCCCTCTTTCAGCTTATACCTGTTACCCCTTGTCCTGTCACTACAGGCCCTGGGAAAAAGTCTCCATCCTTCTTATGAGCCCCCTTCAATATATTGAAGAGCCACCATAAGGTCTCCCTGGAGCCTTCTCTTCTCCAGGCTGAACAGCCTCAGCTCTCTCAGCCTTTCTTCATATGGGAGGTGCTCCAGCCCTCTGATCATCTTTGTGGCCTCCTCTGGACCCCCTCCAACAGGTCCATGTCTTTCCTGTGCTGGTGGCTCCAGAGTTGGATGCAGTACTCCTGAGGGGGTCTCACCAGAGTAGAGGGGCAGAATCACCTCCCTTGATCTGCTGGTCACGCTTCTTTTGATGCAGCCCAGGATACGGTTGGCCTTCTGGGCTGCAAACAGGCATTGCAGCTCACGTCCAAGTTTTCATCCTTCATTCTGTTTTTATTTTTTTTAAATCTACTAGCGAGAAACAGTAGCGTCTGACTTGTGCCAGGGAAGACACTGGTTTGTGGGTCCTTGCAGACATCCCTTATGGCCAGTTAGTCTGGAGCATTCTGCACATCCAAAGGGAGCATCTGAAGCCTTCCTCCCACTGGAGAATGTGCACTATCACCAAATGTAATAGCACAGACAGAGATGTGGTGCCTTTGCAATTGCCCAGTATGGGGTTTGAATGTGTGTGAACCTTAGAAAAGAGATTAAAGCAAGAGAAGCTGGAGTTTAGTGGTCTTTAAACTGCCAAAATTTGGCTCAGATACTCCCCTTGCGTTAGAGACCTAAATTCTTTGGAGAGTCTGAACCGATATGCCTATTTTTAGTGCTTCTGTATACTTTGACTTTTAATTGTTTGGGCACAGGGGAAAATAAGGAAATTCTGTCCCAGGTGATGTTCCACATCCACTGATGACCAGCACATGCAGCAAAAAGCTGGTATTGCCACAAATATTAACAGTGCCTTTTCTGCTTCTGTTCAAGTCTTCAAATAGAGCAGAATGAGAGGAGGCCCAGAAGGAACTGGCCCTCGGTACGTAGTTTTAATTAGAAAAGGTTTGAAAGATACAGCTGCACAGCCTGTGTTAGTGATGTCTGCAGGTCTGTACATCAGAGCTGCATTATGCATGAAAAAAGAATCCATTCTGAAAGATTATCATTACAGAAGGTCTTTTATTTCTGCTAGGAATAAAAAAAAAAAAAAAAGAAAAAAAAAGCATTGAGCATATCCTGGTGGGTAAGAGGAGATCTTATAATTGCCTAGTTCACTGGGTATGGAAAATGCACACAATGCTGTCACTGAAATGCATTTCTATGTACGTGGAAGTGCAGAATTAGACAAAGCCTTCCTGTAACTGCTGTGGGGGAAGGAGAAGGGAATTCTCTGTAGCAGCTTTTTTAAAACTCACTTTTAAAAGTGAGACTTAACTTAGCACTGAAGAAATAGTGGGGAGCATAAACTCCTTTATAAAGTGGTGAAAAAATACATTCTGAGCTTGCTGTTGTAACGTGCATCTTTTTTAGCTTTTTTAAGGGGGCTTAAGCTGTGAATAAAAATTTGTCAGGCTAATATTGTCAGAAAAAATATCTTTCCATCTAATCTGCTGTGATCTCAAAGAGGAAATACGAAGAGCAGGTTTAGAATCACTGGAGGTGTTGAACTGAAAGAGCTGTGATTTCATGGTAATCTATTTACAGTAAGTAAATATCTTAATTTCCATAGTACATCTCCAGCTGTCCTCAGAAAACCAGTTGTGGTAGTATCTTGTGGGGTCACTGGTACCTTGATCAAAACAGAGTTTTTGCACATCAGAAAGAGGACGTGAATAGAAATCTCTGGAAACAGTCTTGATTGTCTTGCTGAAAGGACCTCTGTGACTTTGTTGCTCTCAGTGTTTCCTCCCACTGCTGCTTTCCCAAGCCTTTAATTGCATAGTGACAGTGACGTGAACGGCATGGATTGGCAAGGTATTCAAAAAGAAAAACATCCTTTCTTAAGGAACTCTGGCTTGTGGTAGGGAAGATAATTTGAAATGGTAATTGTGTCTTCTCCCTTGTTCTGCTCCTTAGGCTGCAGAGGATGCTACCAGCAGGTCGGTCTTTTATTGCCATGGATACCAAAGAGATCCCGCAGATTTTGCAGCAGATCTTCACATCTACCATGTTGTCAAGTGCCTAAGTATCACTGACGTCACCATGCATGAATGCAAGGAAGAAACCCAGTCCTGCTGGAGATACGAACCCTAAAGCTGAGGATAAACGCAGTTTTTAATAAAATACATACTGTTCTCTAATCAGGAAAGCAACCCAAATCTGCACAACAGCCAAGCTGTAAAATTTCACCCCAAATCTCTCAACCGACTTAGCGCTTTCAAAGAATTGCAGCAGGGCAGAGGTAGATTGCAGGATGGCAACAGAGCGAATGTTTTTCCAGAGGGACAAATAAAGAAAGGACAGTTTGTGATCGTTCCTCTGCCTGCCATGTTGCCAGCACTGTGGTATCGTCTCGCCCTGTTTTATTAAACACAGTTTGCTGGGGTTTGATAATATTATGTGAGGCAGAGCCAGGCAATCTGTTTCAGTGTTGTATGTTTGAATGGGTAGTTAGCTCCATGTCTGATTTAAACAGGACTGCTCTTGTCAGGCAGGAAACCCTTCCTTCCTCTGCTATTGCTTTCTTGTCCTGATGGGCATCGGCACTTCACCGCTGGATGCTGGGAACAATGGAGCAGTTTGGAAACACAGACCATCGCGTGTAAACATTCATTATCTGATCACGCACAGTGCTCAGAGTTGTCAGATCTAGAGAAAGTGTCTGTTAAGAAGGAAAACAAAATAAAAATAGTTTATTTCAGTTCTGCCTGTAAAAAGTAAGGGGAAATGGTCAAAATGGTCTTAAGGACCCAACAGCCAGCATTTCCAAGGAGGGGACTACTGTCATGTCTCCTTTGCATGACCGATGATGCTCTCCCTCTGTGCTGTTGGCCAGAATCCCCAGGATGGCCTCAGTACCTAAAGGTGCCTTTTCAGTCAGGAGACAAAAGTTACTAACACTTTGCTAGAGCTCCTTCATGATCTGTTTTGCTTCAGTCTTTTGAAGTTGAAACTGTAGGAGATACCTAGGAATGAGAAAATAGGTTCTTTTTTATAAAGGAAGAGGAAAAAAAAATATTTTTATTTTAGCAATCTGTCTGTGTTGGGGTATATTTAATATCCAGGATAGTTATAAAGACTTTTTATTGTTCAATTAGCTGGTGTTTGGCTTGTCCCATGAGGCAATAATTCCTCCTTATCTATTAAAGAATAGATACCTTGTAGTGCATCAGATACACTGGAATATTTGATTAATTGAATGTATGATTTATTTAAGCTGGGGCAGGGAGTGTACATCATCACTGATACTCTGCTAATATTAATTTGAGGGTAATTGAATAGAAAAAAGTCAAGAGAGAGTACTTATAAAAATCTGAAGGAAGAATTGCAATACTTCACTTCTAATATTTCTCTTAATCCCGCAGTTGCTCAAATCGCACTGTGAGCAGTTTATTTGGAGGGGAGGAGGCAAATTAATTTGATCTTGTTAAATACAACCATTGGTGTTTAAAAGGGTCTGGTTTCTAGTGGTCATTCTCTACTCCTTTAGTCCTGCAGCAAAAGTCTTTACCAGAGCATCAAAAGTGTCACGACTTTAGGATGTGTTTGGAAGCCTGGCCAGCTTCAAAACTTTATGGCAAGAGAGGACGGAAGATGTTTTTCAAAAGCTTGTTAGTATTGTTATGATAACTACATATGTGAAAACAAAGAGGTTGAAAATGCAGTTCCTGTTTGGAGAGAAGGGAATTGGGAGGGGAAGGTTATCCCTGGCTGGGACAAGTGCATGTACACACACACAGACACAGCTACTAAGGGGAAGTATGCTTCGAAATATAAATATCTTGGTCTTGTAAATACATGATGAGATATTAAATGCAATTATTGGCATATTAATAAGTCTGTTAGTAAATGTGGTTTTAGTTGGAAATACCTTTAGCACCGCTGCTTTTATCGCCAGCAGTCCTTCAAAAAAAGAAGCATTTTATTACAGTTAATTAGCAAATCTTTAAAAAATAGTGTTATTTAAAGGAAACTCTTAAGGTAAATCTAATTTAAAACCTTTTGTTTGATTATCCCTGTAAATTGTATTTCATGTCATGCTATTTAAAGTTACCCTTCTGTGCTGATTGGGTTTATTCTTTGTTTCAGGACATGTCTGTTGTGCTTCAGTTCATGTTTCATGGGCCCACAGGATACGGCCACATCCAGGCTGGCCGGGAGGGTGGCTGGGAGAGGGTGGAAGCAGTCCCCAGTAGGTTTTGAAAGAAAGGGAGAAGAAATGAATGAAACATTATTATTTTTTTTCAGTTCAGAAGGGCAGGGGGCATGGTTTTTGCTTTTAACAACGCTTCATTGCAGAACATATTTGACCAGACAGCGTCTCTCTAAAGTGTTACAATTCAGGGAGAAATTTTCCCTGGGCCATGCATCTCTCACCTGCTTTAAAACCCATCGCTACCCCTGGGAAATCAAAGCAGCAGCTGTGCTTTTCTCTGTCTCTCAAGGACTGGCAGGGTTATTTTACTGCTCAAAAATTCAGCAAACACTCTTCTTCCATGTCCCTGGCACTTGCAGAGCTTCTTAATATGCATTTCTTTTTAATTAGTAAAATGCTTAAGGTTAACATGGCTTTGTTTAACTAACAGCACATCAGCGGCTGCGCTCACTGCAATGCATGCACCAGCATTGTGGGTCGCTCTCATTCCCTCTGAGAGCACGTTAAGATATTTTTCATCTCTTCTCAGAGTTTATTAAGGTGCTTTCGTGCTCATCAGTTTTTATGAAAAGGCACTGTTTCAGTGAACGAATAGAGCTGCTGGTTGAAGCGGATCCTGACCTGTCGCTAATGATTGAACAGTTAGTCACATCAGCAGGAGGTTAACTGCCTCTTATAATGCAGGTTTTGATCTAGTTTTGCTTATAGATGTACTGTGTTAATGCTCACTAGCCTGTTAGTAACAGTACAAAGTAATTTAGGATTATTATTTAACTGAGGGGAAAAAAACCAAACACACAGACAAACAAACAAAAGCCCAGGCAGGTGTGGTTTTAGTCAGAGCAAAGCACGTTCAACATCTGAAAACATAAGCAGCCTCACATGTCTACATGTAAAAGTGATGGGTTAGCATGAAGCGCAAGGAGAGTTCAGAAGCACTCGTAATCTTGGACTCCAGCAGTCACTTTTTTTTATTTCCCTTCTGGACGATAGGCATCAAACATGATTCTGCATGTCATGCTAGATCTTATCCAGTAGCCTGGTAAAATTAAGACTGAAGATCCTAATCGCTGATCAAATATACTGACGTAATATTCAAGCAAACAGACATGCAACAGAAGATTTTGATACTGTATTATATATGCAAAATCAAACAAAGAAAAGAACCCTGCTGTTTGGTGCCCAGTTGGGAGTACAGGTCAGAGATGCAAGAATACCAGAGGTTTTCTTCATCTGTATAATTTTTTTTTAATTATTAAAAAACAAGTATTAAAATAAAAACAAGCAATTATGCTGTGTTGGCTACTGCACGTTGTCGTGTTTATTAATAACGTCCCTATAAAATGAGAATGTAGAAGATATTTATTGAGAAATAAAAGTCAAATTCCTCACGATGTATCAAATCGGGAAAGATGATTTGAAAATGTAATTGTTTTACAAAACCTCTAATTAGAAGGGGTTTAGTTAGTGCTTTAAATGCTACTGTTTTAATGTAAATAGGTAAAGCTGTTCAGTTTGTCTGCTGTTAAGTATAATGGAAGTTGTTTTGCTCCTAGATAATTTTGCTTCTGGAGCAAGCATCTATTTTAGCCTCATCTTAAAAAAAAAAACCCCAAAAACCCACACCTTGCATTTTCTCATTTGCTATTCTTTCTGCTAGCATCTGGGGAGAGCAAACAAGCTCTCCTGCCCTGACAATGGCCCTTTTTGAAGAGGAAGGTCAACATTTGTCCCTCTTTTAGCTGCTGTGGATGCTGTATAGTAACAGCACTCAACACAGGGAAGCATCTGACATGGTCCATTATGCGTGGAAGGCATTTTATCCAACGAAATAGGTGTCCAGTGATCCTCAAACATCCCACAAGGTAAGTGACAATGTTTAACCCTGTATTGGTGCTCTGGGCATTACAGTTAGTGAATGACAGATGTTGATGCCCAAAGCATCTGAGCATTCTGAAATAGTCCAGTGAAGTCAAGACCTCCTGTATTGGCTGAAATAAAATGCCTCCCACACCTTATGGGACTGTGCTATTATGGAAATCTTTTCCAAGACAGTTCTCAGCATACCTCTTTGATGTGACCAAGCTCTTCACTGGGATTGCTGGTGACCTCCCAGCTCTAACTGAAGAACGTGTCATTGTTTGTTTGCAAGAGTTTGTAGTGAACGAATTCCCCTAGAAAAAAATATACTTTCAGAGCAAATCGTTCAACTGAAGAAGGATTTCATCTTCTAGGAGACAGGCTTTACACCAGACATTTTAACCCTTAAAACCAGAAAAGGTGTCTGTCTGTCACCAGTCATGCACTGATTCGTAAGCGGACTATTTTAGAAAGTCCTTTTGCAAAATTGTTGCATGAATATGACTATCTGGTCTATTTGTCAGTATGCACATTGCTGCAGTGTGATGCACAGTGTCTATTCTGCACCAGCAAGCCTGAGAAAGAGGAAAACAAAGTTATTCTCTGATATTACAAGCATTAAAAGGTTATTTGTATTGTTCAGTCTTCAAACAGGTTTAAAAAACCTAGACTTCACAGTGTCATCAAAATAAACAGGTAACAAATTACCTAACTCAGAAGTGGTTTTGCTTTTGAGATATTGTTTTGACAATGTGAACAGCATCATCACTGGATAAAATGGGAAATAAGTGTATGTGGGAAGATTTGAAGAAGAGATTCAGCATTCTTCAGGATCAAGGTGATGTATCTTCAAAGATGAGGACAGCATAATAAAATTTAAATAACTACTTTTTTGGGGCTATCTGCTCTCCAACTTTTGACAGGATAAATAACCATATGAAAAGCTACTTGAAAAAAAACGGACAAATATCCTTAACATGGCTCACAGCGTCAGTCTGAATGTCTGGGGTTGGTTGCATGCAGAAAAATTCTGTATCCTCCACACTACCAGTGTGGAAGATCCTATTCAAGAAAAAACGAATCTCAGTAGGTATACCGAGAGTTGGAAATGTAAAAACCAGTTCTGATTTTGACCCTGCATTCCCCAGCCACCACATAAAGTTTTGCTCTGGACAGGCTGAGCTGTGCAAAGCCAGGTAGGGCTGGAAACTAGACCCTGACCCTGTTTGCCTGATGCTGCAGATCCCTGCTAGACGGGTGTAATCTGGCACCAGAGCTCCCCAAGTTCTAAAGCAGCCGTAAGGGAAGAGAGCGGGGGAGGGGGAAAGGACAAATTCCTCATTTTCAACCCGCTCAGCTTCCTGAACTGGCTTGTCTTGTGCACCGGTACAACCAGGAGCAGGAGGCAGCTGGAAACACACAGATGAAGGAGCAGGGTTGGAAGGATCCACCAGGCATGGCCACAGCAATAACACTACCTGCAATAAAAACCACATCCCAAAGACAGGAGAGGCTCAGCAGAGCAGGAGTGAGGTGCTGCCACGTCATGGTCAAGACCCACTGCAGAGATCATGCAGCACAAAACCATCCTCAGACAGGGCAGGTAGGCTCAGAGATGGGGCTCTGCTTCTGAAGTCAGCACCACATTGGAGCCATTATGGTCCCATTGGCTTCAGCCCTTCAGCTGTGTGCTTAAGCATCCTCATCAGTAACAGGGAGAAAATAAACTCCTTCCCTACTCAGGCACACATTCAGGATGAATTGAGGCTTGTTAACATCATCAAACACTGGCATGGGCACTGGACTAAAACATGATGTTCCCTGAATACTAATTTTGTCCTCTTTTTGTCCTTTTTAGTTAGATACTTCTATCACAAACCAAAATTTTAAAGTTCCTGGAACCTCTTACTGAGGGTGGAAACATTCACTGAGCACCTATAAGCTAAATACATCTCACAAACACACAAAAGTCCTTTTTATACCAGGACTTGATACAAAGCCCATTCTTAGCAACGGCCTTTTCCGTTCAAATCATTAAATGAGTATTTTATGTTAACTTCTCTGGCTGGGCTCTCTGAGTAAGATGACAATATTACATGCAGACGGTGGTTTGGAAAAAGTTCAAAAATAGCATTACTTGGTTAGGAAAATGTGTTATACAGCAGAGTGATACGAGGAATGGTGTCTCAGGTATTTTTGCTGTCGTCATGACTAAGTCATGCTCCATGCTGTCTGTACCAACATCTGCGTTTCAGCTTGGATTGGTTTGACATCCATAAGGTCACCCACTATAGTTTCCAAATTGAGAATTATAAATAAGTTGGGGTTTTTTTTTTAAGAAATACAATTGGGTAGTGACGAGGATGCTCCTATGGCGTTATTTACAGAGAAGCGTTGTAGCAAGGAACGTGCCTCCCTGTTTGCATAGTGCTGCACACACTGTCCCCATCCCAAAAATATTTGGTGGTATAGATAAATTATTCAGCTAGAGAAGAGCTAGATACTGCCAAAGGCCAAGATGTCATTTAAAACTAGTGTCTTATGTCATTAATCCAATAGTTGGTATCAAAAAATACAAGCAAAACATCTATAAATGCAGCTCAGTGACTTACAAAGTAAATTTTAAAAGATTCAGGTGCTTTACCTTGTGGAAAACAGGTCAAAACTTATGAGCCTTTTTTTGGTAATCATCCTTTCTCTTTAGTATGCCCTCCAAGGTGGCTCAGGATTGATAGGCAGATGGACAGTTACTCTATACACAAGTTAAATCTCAGTCACCAGTACGTACAAGTCCCCTAAATGAGACCTCCCCCGTTCCTTTCGCAGCATGGTCCAGATGGTCTGGCTAAAAGATTTTACGAGCGATTGGCTAAAGCCAGTCATTCACACTAAGCAGCTAGAGCAAGTCATTACACTAAAGCCTAAGCATGACCCTTGGAGCAAACCACCACGTGAGCCTTCTGAGAAGCTATTTGCATACTCCACACAGCACACCTGTCAGAAAATCTGTTACAGAAATTGTAGTCAACGTGTGGTTTTTAGAAGCTTCCTACTTCCCTAGCACTGGTGTGTGCCCTCATCTAAAGTACGTCACCTCAGTAATAGGATTTGCAGGGTGAAGAAAAAAAAAGAAAGCGGCTATTCTCAAAAAAAAAAAAAAAAAAAAAAAAACAAATAACCAAGTCAGAAGATCCTTCCCTCCACTACCACCATCAAAAATGATGAAGAGGGAAGTAGGAGAGGCAAACTCATTTTGCCAAAATAAATTAGAACAGAACTAGATAGGAGAGGGCTGGCTAGAAAGAGGTAGGAAACGATCCAAAGGCCAAGCTGAGGCAAACAAAAGCAAGTAGTAAAGAGTAAGCGTGCCCAGGCACTGACTGAGACAGAAGAGCCCCTAAAAGAGCTCTTTTCTGTCTCTAGTTAATCCTCTCAAGTGCTGTGGAGAGCAGCTCTGTGTAGGTGTCAGACTCTAGGCTTGGCATCTCTGCGTTCCACTCTGCAGCCCTTCCCCAGCCACGCTCTCCCTCGGGAGCCAGGGCTTTGCAGGGCAGCGTCTCCCTCTGCTTTTGGCTGAAACCCGCTTGGCACATGCTCCAGCAACCAAACACACCTCTGCAGAGGGCCCGGGGCGTCCTGCCTGTCACCCCGCAAAGCACAGCCTGAATTGAGATGATGGCAGGCAGCAAACCTAAAGGTCACGAAGCTTTGTCCATTATCATGGAGGACTCTGAAAGCAGCATTATTTAACTCAATGGCTGGTCTTAACAAAAGGGACATTGTTTTTCTGGATAATTTATTCTAGGAAAAGCATGTGTGTGAATGTGGAAAACTTGGGCTGGTAAGGCAGTGAATGTCAAAATTCAATCATTTTTCCTCAAAACAGGAATCCAATATCTTATGGATTTAAAAAAAAAAAAAAAAAACACACACCACCCAAAACAGCCCCTTTTGAATTGCTCAGGTTTCACACTCCATCCAAAGCTAGGTAAGTGTCCTTCGCTTGGCCCTTAAATTTTTCTTAACCTCCAGCGTTTCAGATGGACATGGACCCACACTGTAAGGAACCAGTTTCCAGGCTTGGATCTCCACTTCTCTCCAGCCAACGATGCTCCTTGATGATGGCTTTCCACCCAGCCAACATGATGAACCACCCGCATCCCTGACTAGTGATGTAGCCACTAACCTTGTCCTCCACTGGTTGAGGGTATAATGCACGCCATACAGCATTTCTTCCCATTTCTTATCTCCTGTTTGAGTAGGATCACTGCAAGCTGGGAGAACTCACTGGTTTTAACCTTGTTATTTGAGATATTTTCTTGCTAACTGGCCAACCTTGTCCACACCAGTGAGGGTACACTCACATGCCTCATACAGGAAAGGGTGGGGAGAAAAAGAAACAAGCAGGGGCTTTCTCAGAGGGCATTAAAGTGTTATGGTACAGGATTATATTAAGTCAAGATAGGAATTAAGATTCTTCAAACAAACCCACGAATGAGACAGTTTTAACTTAACAAGGGCTAGTGCGTACAAATATTAGAGTATTTGAATATTCCTTTCTAGTAACTGAAACTCCCAATGTCTTTGCATCAGTCATGGAGCCTTGGTTAACAGGCTAAAAGGCACCAAGATGAAGCAAACTCTTCATGGAGGCAAAGACAGAGAAAATTTACACATAGGCACAAAATTAACCGGTTCCATTACACATAGTTGGGGTTTGAACATTATTTCTTTTCAGTTCAGATGCTGTGATGTTTGTGAAGAGACAGCTGATAGTGCTGTTTAGCCTTATCTTTCTGAACAGCTAGTTAGGTTATTACCATTTATTTGATCTCTTGGTGAGTACTGCAAAGTACTCCACGAGATCTGCAATGATCATTTGCTTATGGAGAAAACTTAAAGCAAAGAGACATCCTACCATGGCATTGACGCTTGCGCAGCCAGATGCAATGCTTCCTATGTGCCAGTTTTGGCAGAACCTAATTTTAAGAAAGTGCTTTAGGGAAAGGTCCAGCTCCATCTTGCATGCCGGCCTGAAGATGGCTGATGGGCTCTGTTAATTTATTCTATGTAAACCTCATGCATATTTAAAAAAAAAAAAAAAGGAACAAGGAGAGAGCAATCAGAGGATTTTGAGGGGATATCTTTTCTCTCATGGTGGGCATGGCAAACATGTCAGTTCCCATCACTCAGGGGCCACCAGGCACAAAAGGGCAGCAGGATGGCAGCCCTCTGGGTCAGATCTGAGTGTGTCATCTCCAACCCCTCGGCGTGCAGAAAAGCAGGAGGAACCTAAGCACACTAATAAGAAGCTCACTAAGGTAATTAATCCCTCCTCCAAGGTCTTGCTGGCTCTTCAGCAGGGTGCCAGCACACACTAACCTGTCTCTGGGTCTGCCCAGACTTAGACCCCGCAGTCAGTGAACAATTCATTTTTCCTCCACCTTTTTAGCACAACCCTGTTGGAAAACCCCTAAAATAAAAAAAAAATTCTCTCTAGCCCCTCCAAATGCAAGGACAGAGTTTGGCATTAAAACCCCAGAACTTACAATTTGCAAGCAGATACCCCATGGTGCTCTCACGGTCACTGACTGGGTTTTGTGAGTTTTGTCCCTGAAAAGAACCAGCTCCTTTGTCCAAATGACTGGAAGAAGAGGGAATATAACAAAAATACCCAAAAGACTCACTGCCTTGGAGGTAACCTCATCATCTGGGTGCAGATCCCCAGCCGCTGACCCATGGCTGCCAAGCAGGCAGGTGGGCCAGGCCAATGCCAAAGCTCACCCTTCCCTTGGCTGGGGGGTGGCATGGCACGGTGTAGACCCCCCTGCCAGGCACCTCCTCCTGCAGGGACTGGGCGGGCACTGGGGCAGAGGAGGCTGGTGGCGGGCACAGAGCAGCCCCTGCACCCACTTCCCCGTCCGAGCCATCCATGTCTTGTGTTTCTGGTATTTCCTAAGCCCTGTGAGTCCAGGAAATCCCAATCGTTAACCAATCTCTCATTATCTTAAAACCAAAAAGCCTGTTAATGGCTTTACCTCATACTCTGCAGCTCTGGAAACCTGCCCAGCTCCTTCTTGAGTTACTTACTTCAGCTGATGATTTTGGCAGGTTTTTCCCCCAGATCTTGGCTACTGTTCCTTGGAGAAACTGTGCCTAACCCTCTCGAGTTGTAGTTGTCTGTCCTTAAGCTTGGCTCCATGGGCCATTTGTTCCTGCACTGTTCATAGACTAAAAACTGAGCAAGCAATTAGACAGTGCAATGCACGGAGGCTCACAGGCACCTGAAACCAATTGACGACTTCACCATGTGTTCATTAGTTAAGAAAACATTTCCGTGCAAACCCATATAATAAAAACGCTGACAGTGTTTAAACCTGCTTTCTGTAGCCTAATTTAAAAACTAAGTTTTATTGCGGTAGTTCTCCCATGATGAGGCTGAAAGGCACAGCCCCCACTCTTGCAAGTCCTTTAATAAAGTTTGATAAAGTTCCCATTCACAAGCATCTCTTGTGCTGTTATCTGGCATGTGGTACATGAGACAAAAGCCTTCAGAGCCAGCACCCTACCCTTTATTAAAAACATTGTTAGGGTTTAGTTTGGAGCTTTTTTGAAGGTCAGCAGGTTTTAGTGACCATCCTCATTTCCAACACCAAAAGCTGAGCAGCGGCTGTGCGAAGCCGGAGCACAGTGATGGACAGCCAGGGGGAGAAAGCAGCTCCAAATTTCAAGCCGAGACATCATCCATACAAAAAGCAGACACAGATGTAGGATGGGGGTCTCAGTTCCCCCAAGATATGCATTCACACCAGATAAAACATAACAGGCTTCTGCAATTGTCTCATGTGTGTTGGGGTTCAGTTCAACCATCTTTTATTAGGTGACACCTTTGGGGAGTTGCATCCAAACAAAGTTACCCATGATTTGCCCTTCCTGGCACTGGGGTATAACCATGGAAGGGTCTCAGCTGGGCTCAGCACTAGCCCCATCAACACCTGTTGCTTCTTCAGCTGCGTTTTGAGCCAAACTGCTCAAACAGGGCACAAAAATGCTGGTTTTAGGAGGGGTAGACAACCTACAGGTGGGTGCCCCGTTGCATCAGCTGCCACCATCCCCAGTGCAAAACCCACTGGCAGTGGTGACAAGGACATTGGAGACCAAGCTGTACCTACTAAGAGAAAGATCTGGGATTTCTTTATCCCTCCTGAGACAACACAGAAACATAATACTCTTTAGGGGGCACATATAATTTGTCCCTTCCAAATTTTACTTGCAGACATGTTCTTTACCCTACCATGTGTCTACTTAGAAGACCATTGCCCCATTAAGCCAGGTGGGTTGAAAGACTCAGATCTCTCTTAGCCACCACTCACAGCCCCTTGGTATTTCCTCTTCATCCCTAGTTAACAGCACAAGCAAATCTGGGAGTCGTGCTCAAGACACACCAGCTGCTGCATAATGGCATACGAACAAAGAAAACCCGTGTTCCCAGGCCTGGCATCTCCCAGCGGAACAGGCTCTGCTTTGTGGCTTCAAAGAGCCCAGCGCTATTTATGGCACTTCAGTTTCTATTCTTCAGCAATTTCATGTTCATTGAAAACCAACTTTCTAATTTTGTAATGCCACACAAAAAGCACAGAGGGGATGGATTTGTCATCTGCTTCTGCCTGTAATAAACAGAAAACCCCAATAATTTTACTACCAAGTCTTCCATCAGCAGACAGTTCCTCACCCTTACCCAACACAGATCTCTCTCGCACCAAAGAGCTTTTTCAGGCTCTGCCTTTGTAGGTACACAAGTAACTCACCTCTGGCAAAGCATTTTCTCAAGGGTCACATTGGGAAGAAATGCACAGGCAGGAGTCACCATAGGTCATTTTACATTTCCAGGCTTGGAAAGAGCTGCGAAGCCTCACTGACAGCTGGGGTTAAGGTTTTTCAAGACAAGATTTGCAGACCTGTTGCACTCTTGGGTTATCCCAGCTTGCCACAGCTCTGCTTACCCATGCTTCTGGCCATACTTGTTTTGCTGTGCACAGAGAGAGTATTTGATTATGCCTATATGATATATGGGCTTGTACGACACCACCTCTAAAACCACTAGTTCTCACATAGACATCGGTACAACAAAAAAGACAGAAAATGGCATGTTTGTGTCCCCTTGTGTTGGACAAAATCACTACAGAACAAAGGTGTGGCTTCCCTTTATTTGCTGAATATATCTGGGGGCTTGTGTGAGACGACAGTGCAACTCCTGACCTTCTGAGAACCTTGTGAAGGACATCAGTGTGTATTTATGATGAATGCAAGAAGGGGCTGCATGTGATTTGCAGCATAGAATCACAGAATGTTTTGGGTTGGAAAGGACCTTAAAGATCACTGCCTTCCACCCCCCCTGCCATGGGCAGGGACACCCTCCACTAGACCAGGTTGCTCAAAGCCTCATCCAGCCTGGCCTTGAACACCTCCAGGGATGGGGCATCCACAGCTTCCCTGGGCAACATGTACCAGTGTCCCACCACCCTCACAGTGAAAAATTTCTTACTAATATCTAATCTAAAGCATATGAGGCCAAAACTAATGTCTCATCATTGGGGAATCATTGAGGGGAAGGAAGGTGAGAATTGGCTTGTGATGCTGCGAAAGAGCTACAGAAATTTCTGGAAATACCTTACAGGTATGACTGTGATTGCTCACCACGGATGTACATAGCTGCCACAACATCTGCTCAAGAGGCGTAAGGTAAAATCAAAGAGCTTATTTGAAGTCCCGAATGACTTACTGACCAGTTCCTTAAATCTCAGGCTAGAAGAGAGCAAATTGAGAAATTCCTACCTGATTTATCATCACTTCAGAACGAAACCTGTCTAGATAGTGAATATCTATGTCAGCAAAGACAGCGGCACACAGAGCACCTGGCAAAGCTGTAGCCGCCATGCTTAACTCTGATCATAACTGAAGAAACACTTTTTTTTTTCCCCTTCTGGGCTCAAGGTTATTGATTTTGGAGCTCTCGGTTTTTATTCAGAGATTATGAAAGTCTGTTTGGAGACCACACTAGGTGAAATTTCCCCCTGCTTTTTAAGTGAAGTTTCCAGTTCTTCTGGTTGCAGAGAAAGTTTTAAAAATATGACACAGGTCAAGGAAAGTATTAAAATGCCATAAGGCAAAGAAAAGAATAATAATTTCTGACATCTCCTCTGAAATCAGGACAGTTTGGAGTCTCACTGATGTATTTTGAATACTTGTCATAGCTTTAACTTCCTAAAATGTTAATGTCTAAGGGAGGCAGACAAAAACATAGATGACTGTTTGACCTGAGCAAATCAGACACACCGTCCTGAAAGCTAACATGATTTTTGGCTAAGTATGTGTGTCCTCAGCGATTTGCTATTTGACCTTTCTTACCAAACAGCACTTCAGTGGTGGGACTGGGAGCTATTCCCCTGGTAATTTTTTGAGCCACTTTGTCATTATTAAATATTTTCATATCCTTTTAAAATTCTCTCCAGATTTCATATTATCCACCCTGATGTGTTTTCTCCTGCTTAGGTGGGCATGTCCTCAAAGGCTCCTACTTGCATGAGTCTCATTATCAGTGGCAAGCCTTGGACCACCAATTTCTAAGTCTTCTAAAAGTCTTGCAAAGTCACTACAAACTGGTTCCACCTGGGGCATTTTATAGCTGAGCTGCTGGGAAGATCTGGAGAGCTTTTTTTCCCCACTTAGTGATGCCTCAAAGTCCAAGTCAGCTTATGGGGGGAGGGCTGGAAAAGGTGCTGGAGCATTTCTGACAAATGGGGAAGAGGAGAATCTTGAGGCTGAATCTCCTGGCAGCCTGGTGTTTCTAAGGCCAGAGCATCATTTATATTGGACTCAGTGGACATAAGACAGTATGTAAATAGAAATCACAGAAATAATTTGGGATCTTGATGTAAAAGAATAAGCATCTGGAGTCCATGGTTAGCATGTTATTCAGGCAGGATCAGGGCTCCTTGCAGACTGAGCATCAGAAGATAAACATGAGGGGACATGCTCAGCACAAAAAGCTCAGCAAAGGCAGCAAAGTATGCCATAAATTAATGTATCAAATTAACTATCCAGAAAGACACCATTAGATGAGGTGTAATTACTTAAAGTCACACAAGTGTGCAGGAACAGAGAGGTAGCAAAATCAGTTAGTGGTATAAATCACCTGTATGCAGTACAAGGGAGATTACCAGGTTCTCCATTAGCTGGAGTCCGTTCCTGTACTCTCAATACTATAATTAATGATGTTTTCCTCCTTCTGCAGGATTTTGCAGGCTGACAGAAATCCATCCAGAGCAAGACATACAATTTAGTCTTGTCCCACCAGCATCGCCCCATTGCATCAGTGCAACAGCCACGAGCCTGGTCTGGGGCAGTCTGCAGCCTGGCTCGGATCAGGGACAGCTCTGGACTGAGGGCTCACAGAAAACAGAGAGAATGACAAGCCACGTCATCCCTCGCCAGGCTTCAGCCTCTCAGGGATTAGGAGCAGCACCACAGCCCCATGGTGCTGCTGCTTGGCCAGCAAGCAGGGACTGATAACCACCCTCAACTGGGGCCAAGGACCACAGGGATCCCCCCTTCCCACCACCCCAGGCATTTCCCAACATCCATGTCAGAACATGTTTTTTTTAAGTGTTAGGTAAGTACAAGAATACAAGTAGCTTCAGTAGCTATGCCACAGATTTTTTTCTGCCCAACAGTGTCAAAACTTGTGTATTCAAATCGAAGCCACATATGCAAATGACAGAGCAAGGAGCTGCACCGATCTCGTGCTGTTTGCTTGGCTCTTGGTGCTTCAGCAGTGACAGAGCTCAGCCACACGCATTCCCTTTCTCCCTCCATGCACAAAGAGAAGAAATTGACCTTTTCATCTTCGCCCATACCTCAATTCATTTATCAGCTAAGGATAAATTTTCACACAAAGTCGCAGCACTGCCTGAAAGGAAAAGAGCATTTCTCTTCCCCTGTGAAGATGCTCTGCTGTGCCCAAGCTCACCTGGGTTTCAGGTTGCAAAGTCACAGCCCATGACTGCTGCCTCTCTTGTGGTTTTCCTTCATTTAAAACCAACTTCGGGTGTTTAAATATTCATCATTTCAATGATTTGCAGTAGGATTAGCTCTTACCTCTGTATAAACTCAGATGGGGTTATTTAAAAAAAAAAAAAAAAAAAAAAAAAAAAAGAAGAGAGAAAAATACTCCTACTGTGGCCCCACACTCATCTGACACTGATCTGGTGCACCTGCAGGTCCCTGGCAAGCGTGAAGAGGTGAGGAGTGGTCTCAGTCCTCCTGAGGCATAGCCAGATCCAGCCCCAGGTGACTACCATTTCCCTTGCAAAACCAACATGGGGCCTCTGTGGAGCTCCTGGGCACACTGAGTAAATCAAAAAACCAAACAGAAAACTAATCCCACCAAAGCAAAGCACAGTCTGGGGGTATCATGTGCCCAGGTCATCATCACCTCCCACCCAAGGGCTGCGAGGCAGGGGAGCCACCCTCTGGGCTGCAGCCCACAGTTACACCAGATTTGGGGGAGGATATGAAACCACTCCATCCTTCCGCTGCACCCTTGAGGCCCCACCATTCCTTTGGGAAGTCAAGAAGATGCTGCATTTCAGAAGTGAGCTAACTTGATCTTGCTGTTTTCCAGAGCACCCCTGAGCTTCCTGATGAGACTGTTCAACTCGAACATCTGAGCCCGAGTAGGGCTGTTCTGCCGAGATGTGGTCTCCTTTCTCAGTGAACTACATAAAGCAACAGATGAGAGATTTCAGCCTCCCTTATTCACACCGTTGCATGCTGCAGCTGTCTCCTTGATGGATACAGCAGTTTAGTGTGAGGCAAAAAGAGACTAAGACATGCTACACACTAATTTAATTTGTTTTTTTGTTTGGGAATAGGATTGAATTCAGGTGCTGACCCTCATCTCCAGCAAGGTCCTGGGTCTCAGAGCCTGAAACCAGCTCATTTCTCTGCTTGTAGGCAGCGGCAGCACCTTGCCCCAAGCATCTTCTCCCCCTGAGCAGTTTCAGCATCCACATCTGGCAGAAACAGAAGTTTCTGTTAGTGAGAGCAGCAATGCAGTCAGTAATTTGAAAGCCCTGGAAACCTTTCCACGTGCTGGAGAACTTTTATGATCAGCTGCTGCCAATATTCAGTCACAGAGACAGGCCCCCGCCTCACATCTTGGCTGCAGACCTGTGTCCTCGACCAGCCACAGACTATGGGCCTGGAGCAGAAATACTGGAGGAAATCCTAGGGCGTACGTTAAGCACAGAAAATCACAGTAAATGCTCACAACAGTGCCTTTTAACCCTCATCTGCCACGTGAACTCAATCCAACATGGAGAACTTGGATGTGGCCCGCAGGGGACCAAGGAGCACCTTGGCTCACACACAGTGCACAGGAGAAGAATTTTGCCTGGACTGTTGAAATCTGCTTCTCAATGTCAACACAAGTTTTGGGGTGAAAGAAACCCAAAAGAGGCTCTGAAGGGAATCACAGCTAGGGGCTGCACCCGAAAAGGGAGGAAGCACATCTCCAGTGAGTCACATCTTTCTGGAAGAGGGATGCTTGCTTGCATGACATTTTTATTTCAAGCAAAGTCAGTCACTCCTGAGTCATGCCAAAGCAACACTACATGTCCAACCAGGTGGAAAAAAATGTTCACACAGCCTTTACCAAGCAGGGCAGGTGGCAAACGCTGTGCTGGGGTGTGACAGCGTCCATCTGCAGCCCTGGTCCCTTTCAGAGAGCCCTTCCACTTCTCTGAATCCTAAAATGCAAAAGTGAATGGGAAAGAGGTGGAGAGGGGTCTGGAGTTCAAACCGGAGCAGCTCAGCTCCCCAGGAGGGATGTGGTCACTCCCTGTGCCCCCCTGCAGTGAGTCAGGGTCCTGGAGGACACCCAAACCGCACCACCCCGGCTCGCGCGCAGCTGCCGGGGCCGATCCCTCCGGCTGCGGGGAGCCTGCCAGCCCCAATTCCTGACGGCAAGAGTCATCTGTCAGGGGGTGTGAGGGGGAGCACAGGAGGCAGGAGAGGAGACAGTGGAAAGATGATGTCTCCCAAGAAAGCCAGAAAAGCACCTACACAGGCTAAGTAAATAAATACTACTTTTCTGTCCCTAATTTTGACACACGTGAAAATAGACTCTTTTGATGTACCTGCTGATGGATCTGGGGCCGGGGGGGATCACAGTGCTTGCAAAGGGTGTCTCTGGAGGGGCAGACACTCCCTAAAAACCCCCTTCACGTCAGGATGGAGGCAAGGAGAGAGTTGTAGACATCCACTCGCTGCCCCTTCCCATGCCCCCTGGACCCAAGATAGCACCAGATAATGAGGAACTTTGGCACCCTCAAGGAAAGGGCTGAATTCCTCCCCATGCACACCTTAACACTCTCTATTTCCTTTCACTGAAGCATCTTGTAACCCTCAAGGTTGTAAGCTTACCAAAAAAAACATAAACAGGAGGGACTGTGTCTGCATGGTTTATACAGAAACAATACCTCTGTGTGTGTGTGTGTGTGCAGGAGGAGAAACCATCCACTCAAGCTTACTTGCCCAGGTAAAAGGACCCATTTGAAGCCTAATATTTCAAACCACCATAATTTCCCTGAAATTTCTAGGTACTTGGGTTGACTTGGCTTACAGATGGGGACCTGCAGGAGAGACTTGCACATGGGGTGAAGCGTAAGAGCTCAGGGTCTTTTGACCATCACTGCACAACAGCCAGTTTCTTCAAGTGCGACGCCAGCACTAAGTTACATCAGCTTCTCATACAGGTCAATGAGGTTTCACAGTATGGAGTCAGCAGCTTTCCCAGCTCTGGTTAAAGCAAGTAGTGAGCTAAACAGGAAAAAAAAATGGTCTGAAGCCAAGCCTTTAAAAGCTGAAATGGCTGTGGCTTACACATAATCCACCCCTAAAGTAAGTCTTGATTTTTATTGAGCTGGCTCTCTGGTGCACATTCCTGCATCGGCTGCTTCAAATTGCATCAGGCGGGAAGGTCACACTATGAGTTGTTTGCAGCTTGGATGGCATCTTGGTTTCTGAAGCAGAGAGCCAACAAGCCAGGTAGATTCAACCTTGCTTTGCAGCAACAGCTCTGTGTAAATATTTGGGTGTTGTTTGGGCAAACATCTGTTAAAAGCAGGGTTTGTTTTTTTTCCCAAAACTTTGGCAAGGAAATAAATATGCTAGAAAGGGCAAGATGCATGAGGCCTGTCCATTGGTTTCTTCCCTCTGGATGAGTGTCAGTATTGGTAACACTATGATCTGTCTGTCCAGCATACCTGATTGTGATTCAGGACCTGTTTCTGCCAGCCCTCCTTTGATGGTACCAGACAAGGGTACTCATGCCAGAGGGCATGAGGCTTTTAGTGGGTTTTCATTCTACAACTTCTACCATTTCCTGAACCTACTGCTAGAGAAGGAGGAATGGTTTATTTCAGCTGATAGAGTTTGGGGTCAAACTTCCTTTAAACCAAGAAGTTAACCCCCAGAAAGGCTGGAAAATGTATCAACAACTTTAGCAAAACTTGGAAGCCATTAGTGATGCTTGTCTGAATCTGCAGGGAGCTTGACACGGCAGCAGATAGCTGTAGGGTCCCAAAGCAAAGACATCTTTGCTGCCTTTGGGGATAACCAGGCATCCTGGGGTCTGTTCTTTGCACAGCCCAAAAGGGGATGGGATCGCCCAGGCGGCAGAGGCAAGGTCCCATGAAGACTGCAAAAAGAAGCAGCAGAGAAACACTGACCCAATGAACACGTATCCACATAGACATCATATAAATGTGTATTCTTTTTCCTACTTCTCCTGCAGTTTCATGAAATTAGATGAAGACATCAAACTGGGCTCTGCATATAAGCTAGCAAATCACACACCATGTGAACTGGGGCTGTCTGGGGATTTTACATGTTTTTTCCATTAGAAACAAGAGATTGTTGTAATTCTGGCACTGAGATGAGCTGAGGGCATCAGTTTCCATGCAAATCCTTATGATATCAGCCTGATTATGGGGAAAATAAAAGTTCAACAACACAGCAGCTGGAGAAAAGTCAAAGAATAGGCAAAACGAGAGGTCTAGCCCCTCTCTGAGCAAAACTAGGAGAGTTTGGTTTTCCTGCCTTCACCCTTTAGCTCCATCAGGTTGCAACGACACATCGCTACCATATAGTAATGTTCCTTCTTGACAAAAAATCTACGTTTGCAAGGCTGGCAGGCCTGTCATCTTGCCATTTGATACTCACAAAAGCCAAGACAAATTAATACTTATCTTGAAAGTATTTATTACAAGAAGCAGAAGATACAATGGGACTGGTTTGGCTTTGGGAAATGGTCCATAAACTGCAGAGGAAACGACCTGAAATGATATCAGTGATTTAACAGACAGATACTGCAAATACATTTTTACACACAGATATAAAGCAGGAATTATGCTTTTGGGAACCCCAGTTTCCAGTCTGTTACCATGGTAGCCCATGCAAAGACACACCGTCTGGGATAGCTCTGGTTCTGGGAGCTCTTCACCAAAATCTCTCACATGGCAAAAACTGAGAAAGCAAACCATCATAGCCTGACACCATCGAAATCCCACCTGCCATTTCCCTGCTTCTGCAGCTTCACCTCTGCTACCGAGCTCTCATTTTAAGGACCATCACTGTCATATTTCATGCTAAGATTTTATATGTGTTTGTGTGTATACGTATATATATATATACACACATGTATATAGAATAGAAACATTTCGGTTGGAAAAGACCTTTAAGATTATCGAGTCCAACTGTAGAATGCCAGACCCCAAAAGGAAAGGCTTTCCTTGGGAAATGGATCCATTCAGAGTCTGTTTTCCATTTTGGATTTCATCGTTGCCACACCAACTGCTCACCCATGGGTGGAAAGGGAGAAGAAGCCCAAGCAATAAGAGCTACTTGAAAATTTTTTATCAAAAGCTAGAGGCGTCATTAAGGTGAACTGGTTTGAAACAGAGGCACTCTGAAAGTGAAAATTCCTGCATAAAAAAATAGCTCATGGAAGGTCTCCAGAAATGTTTGAGTGTTTTTATTCTCCCTCCCTCCATTTCATGAGGTGCTAATGATAGCATGTCACGAGATCGCACAGAAGCTCAACTGTCCTATTGTATTTTGAGTATCAGCCAATACTTGGTGCCCATTTAAAACACCTTTTTTAATGTCAGACTTTTATTACATGGGAGCCAAGAGACATTTCAAAACAAAGATGTTATTCAAAATGCACAGGGAAATCTGCCTCTTCAGCTTGGTAATGTAAGATTTATTTTTAGGCAAAAAAGAAGGCAGTTTTTGGAAAGGTCACTGAGAAAGCACAATTGGCAGATGCTGAGGTTAGCTGAATGACTCCTTCTTATTTAGCCACCCAGCCGTGAGGACAAGCAAAGAGAGGCAGATGGCCCGGCCATCACTGGGAGAAAAGCTTGTTTTAGTCTTAAACACAAGCCCATAGATTCCAGAAATGAAATGTGAACGACTGTGGATGTGTCATATTAAAGAAATATTAAAAAGGATCTGACATTTTAAATATTTAAATATTTTCCAGTCGAGATTGCCCACGATTTTGGTGCATGTTCCCTTCCTCTCCATCCCATCCCTGACAGGGATAAACAGAGCAGCCCATACACCAGGGCCTACCCAGTGAATTTGAGCCATTTAATCACAAAGAGAAGGGAAAAACCAACAACAGGCAGCAAATTCCCGTAACTTGGTGTTGAGGCTCTCAATTGTAGAAATCTGTGTGGGAGAAAATCCTCCCAAAGATGCCGACTGAGCTGCTGATACTGCTGGATATTTTTTTTCCTAAGGGGTAAGGAAAATAAAGAGCATAATAAGGGTAAATGCTGTTTTCTGACTGTCTTTAGGTGCACATTTAAGGTGACTACGTCTCACAACAGGAGAATTTAATAACCTGGGGAGAAAAGTAGTGTTTTTCCCTGCTACACAGTTCTTTTGGATATTTCTTTTTTGTGAATTTCATCAAGGGAAGGAAAAAGATGCAGAGATGAAGCCCAGAAGAGATCATGAGTACCACGGGAGTTTACAAAATCAGTTTCTACATCCCCACATTCTCACGCTCTTCTCAGGATCATCACAGTCCTATTCCCACTCCAAAGCATGCGCAGTGCTTTGATGTTCATCTTCAGGCTGGAGGGATGGCAGCATTTTAGCATGAGCATTTCAGAAAGACATCTGGTCTGAGATCTGCGTGGAACTGTGATTTTTGCAGTGCTCTAGCAAGGCATTTCACCCAAGGGCAAAGCAGAACTGAAATGTGCTGGTAAACACAGATGCTGAACAGCGATGATTTGACACCTCACTCCAGAAAACAGAGAGAAGGTAGTGTTACTGCTGCCAACAATGAGTTTTTCCAGCATTGGCTCTTTTTTTAAGTTACCTGTTCTAGTAAGATGAAACCAAATGCACTCCTATGGAAGTGAAATATCTGAGGGTGTTGGGATATTTAAACAGAATTTTCTGGTCTCATCCTCTTCTAGAAATTCTAGTGACCACCTGAAGCTGAAGATCGTTGGATCATTGCTGGAGTTGAAGGACTCCTCAGCAGCCAGCTTGCAGGTCAGTTTGGGATGCAACTGAAATAGAACAACATGGGCCAGCATTTCTCAAAGACCCACAATTAGCATTTACCAGGAGCTGGAAAGAGGCCTCAGGTCAAAGAAGCCACTCAAACATCTGCCTGTATGGGACTGTCAGGACTCTGTCCTTGAGGACCTCTGTAGCAGAACAGCTCAAAGACCTCAGAGCCCCCGCAAGGCAGTGCAGCACCGTGCGGTAAGGAAGGATGCAAGAGCATCCTTGGGAGGGTTTGCCAGCACCAGAAAAGCCCTCAGGCTGCAGCTACCAGGACGATCAGGAGATTCAGAAAAGCTACAGCAAGAGGTGAGTTTGACTGATGTTTAAACTGACACACGACAGGCCAAAATGGTACTGAAAATTATAACCAGCACTGAAAGCAACAACATGTAAGCAGATAGAATTCAGGGTACGTATGGATCATCTTACACTCATCAGTGTACATTCAAAATAAACATATGGGAGAATATTCAGCCAGCACATGAGGGGATTTGAGTATTGAACAAAATGGAAATGGTACTTTGACTGGTGAAAACCAAAAAAAGTGTGACCACTGGCTCCAAGCAGCCCTGTGAAAAGCTAAAAACAGTAGACTAACGTGAGGCAAAAATGTGACTTCTCTGAGGTGCAACAAACACATTTTACATGCAAGTTTAAACTCAGCAAGCAGCGCAAGAAGGTGGCTGAGAGGATGGGACTGTGCCACCACACCCCCTCACTGAAGAGAACTCTTCACAAGGACTCTCTGCAACCAGTTTTGCTCTCATTAATTCTCACGCAAGTGCCTGGGAAATTCAAAAAGCTGCCAAGAAGCCACGCGTGCTTCCCACATAGACATGCTGCTTTAGAAAGCAGGTGAACTTCCAGGAGAGACACTGCAAACTGTAGACAACTTGTCAGCTCAGCTGCTGGACAATCCCATGCAACCATGCCATGGCCCAGCCTTTGGATGAAGTGACCATGGTCACAGAGGAATCATAGAGTCATAGAGGAGTCATAGGCATGGAGTCATAGGGGAACCACTCATAGAGAAGTCATAGAGGACTCAGCATAATGACACTCATGTTATGAAGACAGGGTTATGCGTCACCAAAATAACATTTTTCAAGCCTGCTACCAACTTCTGATAGCTGTAAACCTAAAAGCTGGGTTTGGTGAAGATGATGGGATTCTCAACATCAATCATGGGTAAATCACCAGCAAATATAATTTGATTTACACATAGACTTAAAAACAAGCTGGAGTGGCCACTGGATGTATCTTTCCGTAGCACAGATTCTGTGATGGCAAAACCTTACATTTTTGTCAAGTGCATTAAATGAAGCATGCACAACTGGACATGCCAAGATTTCCTGCCTCTAACTCAAGAGCCAAGAGTTAAACGAAACCTGTTCTCATCAGCATGAAAGAACAATAATTAAACATCCTGTAGATAAAACACCTCGCAAAACAGACAGGGGAAACAGACTACGTGAGCCAGGAGAGAACTGTGAAATCGGATCTCTGAAAACCCTTACACATAAAGGCCCTTTCTTATTTTATTGCTTCTCAGTGCTCGATGCTGTTCTAACGCAGCCAAGGCGCGTGTGAGGTTGCGGCTCAGCCAGACATGCCAGCGGGGGGGCAGGAGCAGGGCCACCCCACAGACCCATTTGGCCACCAAGGAGGGATGCGACAAGGGAGCTGCCGTCCCTCGTTACACAGCGAGGCACCAACGCTGCTGGGGAAGGCCAGAGTCCAGGAAGCAAGAGCCTAAAGGCTTGTTACGTACACACAGTGTTCACTCCTACACTTTTCCTATGGCTCTGCAACTCAGGGGGATGGGGGCAGTTGGGATAGAGGAGATTTACAGTCCCGGAGAGATGAGCGGGGTGTCATTAGCTCAGCTCTGGCTCTGCCTTCTTTCTCCCTCTGAGGCTACGGGAAAGGAGCCTACGTCACTCACAGCACTTTCCCACACAAGACCGTGTGAATGCTGAGCCATGGAAAGGGAGTGAGGGAGGAAAAGGAGCCTGCAACCTCTGACTGTCAATCTCTCTCCTTTCCTCCTGCCTTTCCGCAGATGGACCAGCTGCCAGGTGGGTTGCGATGCTCATCTTTTGGTCAGATTTGAGAAGGGGGCACTGGAGGGAGGGGTTTTGCTAGGTACAAAAGAAAGCAGAGGGAAGCAAAGAGCTTATGGGAAGCATTTCATGTTAAGAAGTACCTTGCACAGTTGGTGAAGGTATAAAGAACTACATGGTCCCTGGTGAAATGCATTACTGAAAACACCAAGGAAGGATACTAATGCTGTTTGGACAAGCTTCTGGAAAGCACTGAACTCCGTAACTTCCTCCCTGCAATCAACAGGGCTGGAGCTGCCCAGTAGCAAGTTCAGAAAAAAAACCTCCAAGTTGCTTCTCTTAATTTTGTTCAACAAGGGCTCAGGTATGCCAGAGACATTTGCTAGGGCAAGGCATTTCCTATGAGATTATTTAAAGCTGCAGAAGTGCTCCGAGCAAGAGGCCCTAATCCTAAACTCATCATTAATGCAGGCTTCGGATCACTGACACCACCAGTTTCCTTTGGCCAAGCCATCGGGCAAGTGCCAAACTTTCACCGTCTCCCTCTAAGTTAGGGTTGCTGCATGCCAAAGAAATCTGCCTTGTGCTTTGAAGTGGTATTTATTAGAGCACACCAAAGAGCTTTGAGACAGCAATGTGTAGCTGTTAATGTGTAATAAACTACTGTTGTATTAGCAGCACGTTGTACCAGCTGTCAACAAAATAAATTATCTGGGATGCTATTTGGAAACTGAGAGCTGAGCTGTTCTGTTTGGCCTCTAAGAAAAACATGGATTTTGTTTCACATCATAAACTCTATACATAAACAAACATAAAGCTACTGCTCATAAATCAGTTTTCCAAGAGCATAAAGCTATTAAACCATACACAGCCTTAAGAACCAGCCTGTGAAGACAGATTGACAACATCAGAGCTTAATGCTGTGTGAGAGCCCACTGAACTCACAGCTTGAAAGTGCAAAATATTGTGGGTATAAGCTCTCAGGGCAGCCCTGCTGCCAAGACCCATAGGGGAATGGCAACAAGCCCCATCCAGCAGCATGATTGGCTCTACTTCTCAGAGAGATGGAGAAAAAGCAGGGGACAACACTACCACCTGCTCAGGTTTAACCTAGCTATTAAGCTAAAGGTGTCCTGAGATGTTTTAAATAGTGTCCAGAAACTCTTATTTGAGTTGCATGAGAAAGCTGAGCCATTCCTTCACAATTTGTAAGACTTTCTGGAGCACTGATGGGGCAGTCAGCCCAGCTACGTACTGACACAGAGTTAAATCTCAGCCCTGCAAATTTTGCCATGGATTGCAGTGGCATCCATTCAGTCTTTAGCCATTAAGCCACTCGTTATGGATAATTAACCTAGAAATTATTTGCAGTTAAGATGTTACTGGCATTGTCCTATAATACTTTTTTAAAAAAAAAAAACACCCCAAAGCCTTCAGACAACCTGCTGCACCAGCACGGCTGGCCTGACATTGAGCACGAGGAGGCAAGGTGAGGTGCATTAGTCGGGCTGTTGACGTTGAGCACTGGCGGGGAGCGGCGCAAGGGGACAGCACATCCTCAGGGTGCCTAAAGCCAAAATGGGAATGCCTGGAGGTCAGTGCTGTGACACCCAAGCACTGACCTGGGGGTCCCCTTTGTCACCCTGCCCAGCATGGTGCAGGGATCAAGTGACCCATCACAGGGCTGAAGCAAGCCACCGTGCTTGCACAATGGCATGTGCAAAGACCCAAAACCGGGTCGCCCTGGCAGCTGGGTAGTTTTGCCTCTGCTCTTCCAGCCCCACAAGCTATTACACTCTAAGTCCAGTCATAGGCAGATGTATTTCGACACACACACATTTTCTTCAGGCAGTTGATTAAGAAGCCCAAGTGAAAAGCTTGCTTAGCCGCAGTCTTTTGCAATATTGGCTGTAGCAAGGGAACATCATCAGGGGATAATTCAGCCTCCTTCTCCTTGTAGTGGCTATTGAAGGAGCCAAGGGCAACATCCTAACTTCAGTGTGTTATCTAAGTGCCAAAGTCAGGTGAGATCAGTCCTGGTCTGATTTAATATGCTAGCAAGATTTTTATTTTTTTGAAATGTGAAAAATACTGTGATTTGTTTTTTGAGACAAGGGCAACATTCTTAATTATAAATGATCTGAAATGCGTTATAAACAGAACCGAAGGATGGTGGTCAGTATTACAGCCATACGCTATGGAGAAGGCAACACTCACTTCCAGCTTGAAGCCTGTTGAAGCATCCTCAAGCCTCCCAGAGAAGCCAGTGAGCTCTGCATGCCTTGGGAGAACGGATGCACAGGCCTCTTGTTTGTAGTCTTTTTAGAGCTGAACTGATGAATATTTTAGTTTCCAAAACATAGACATGAAAGAGCAAAAGCAACAAAAGAATTAGCATCCCTTTGTATTGACTGGCCTGTTTTAATCCCACAAGCCAACCTACAGCATTTAACTGATAGCTTCCAATCTGTAAGAAAGAAAAGGGTCTTGAAAAGATCTGGTTTACAACTCTAAACCGATGAGATATAGCAGCCAGGATCATCTTACATTATTGTGAAGTTATTTAGACAGCTAGAGCTGTTAGCCAGGCTGCAATAAAGTCAGTAATGTAGAAAGTAACACAGAAAACAGGAGTTTTCCCTGCTGAGAATACGGAGTTTGCGCTGTTACTATGTGGAGCTGGATTTAGTTCAAGAGCTGCTGGCTTGATGATACTCGCTTTGCTTCCAAACATGACAATGTTGGAAATTTCTCTCCAGCAGTCTAGCAGATGTCATGTCTAGCACATTTTGGCACCTTCAAATAAATGAAATCTCATGTAAGATGGGCTCCAGCATGGTGCAAATACCGCTTGGATGGTCAACCAGGTCCATCTGAGCTGAACGCTCTTGGAGATGAACTCCATCCGAGTTCCTCTACAGACACACATGCTGGGTGGACCTTTCCCACCTTTCCCACTGGTGAATTTTTTTCAGTTCTCGCAGGGTGTGAAGCAGCTGGACAATGATCTAAAATCAACAATTAATGATACAAACTGAAAAAACTGTGTTTGCAGACACGAATGTTTCCCGGCAGGCAGAAGCACTCTATGTGGGTTACATCCACTACTGCAACCAAGGCTTAAATGAAACTGTGAAGCTGTGAACATGGTTTCTCATCCCCTCTCTGACCCTTTGCATTAGGCAACCCCGCTGAAAATTAGTTCCACACCCAGCATGTACTGCAAAGCAAATACCAGTAACAAAGGAGCAGGGAAGGCACCAGGACAACAGGCTGCAGGAGCCGGCAGGGGCTGAGCCCTTCCCTGTAAGTGACCTCCATCACTGCCAACGCAACTGTTTTCCTCACTCCCAAAAACTCACCTGGCTGAGTGTGGCTGAGCACATCAACAGCAGCTACACACATACATGAAGCCAGGGAAAAAAAAAAACCTCCTTTGGCTCTTCTGTCTCTTCTACTAAGGGCTCAGAAAAATGAGCAGGTTACCAAGCTTAATGAGTTACCACGTATCAGCTGAGCCTGGGGGATGGCACCCAGGACACACACAGTCAACAGCAAAGCCAAGATAAGACACATCAGCTCAAGCCTCAGTGATGGAGGTTTAAATTAATCCATTTAACCTTGAATTTACAATAGGTAAAGAGCATATGTCCTGGGTTAAGCTTAACCCAGGACAGCATGTGTGCAAATAATTGTTGCACCACCTTACACATGTTAAGCTGCAGCAATACAGCTATTTGGTCTAAGCTCCTTGTTTCCATTTCTGGATGCGTAGCGTCTGCACGACAGGGCTGAGACTCTCTTCTGAATCCAAATTCAGCACCACAGCACAATGAGTAGGTCAAAACAAGGATTAAAAAGTCAGGCAGGTCCATAAGGACAGTGCAGCCTGCAGCAACGCTCACTCAGAATAGAGTATTGCACTTTTCTCAGCAATGCATTTTTCACTGCCATATGTAATTAGATGATGAACTTAAGCCATAAGCACACTTCAGTGAAATGACATCTACATTAGTGCCTTCCTTTTGACACAGCAAGATATTCAAAATTGAGCATAACAAACTGGAGAGAATTCAGATCAACAGCTCTGCAAAAGAGCCTCACAGATTGTGCAGTTGATGATCTCCAGGACTGCTGTATAAGCAAGCAGAAGTCTCCACCCGCTCATGCATAAACAAGATTAAAAAACCCAAACAGATGGTGACTTAATCCCCAACTGAGGAACACGCCTTGCTTTAAACCTTTGCTTATACCAGAAAAATCTTCAAAACTGGGTGTCTGTAAGGACAAAGAGTTGCCATTCCAAAGCAGTGTTCTAGTCTGGTGACGTCACTCTATAAAGGGAGACATCCTGCTTTAAATACTGGTTATAGGCCCAGAGTGTTCAACGGGATGGAGCAACCACTGACCGTGCAGAGGGAAAGTGAAAGACTCATGCCCAACGCCTCAAACAGTCCGATCTGAGGAACCGAGGAACAAACAGCTGCCCATCTCCCCTGTACCCCACGATCGCTTGGGGTGGCCTCCTCTGAACCTCATGGCTTATTTAACACATGCTTAGTCTGGTTATTCTGCCTTGGGGACAGTCACATCCACCTTTCACCACCACTCATTGTTCACCCTACAAAAGAATGTTAAAATGCAGAAAGCCAGACAAAACTGCTGCTGCTATTCAGGCAGCTTTAAAAACATGCCTTCTGCTAATGATGTTTCTAAAAAAGAAAAGTGTGAGCTCTCCTGGCTCCCCTTCCCTCAGCTTCTCCTCAAAGGCACAGTGCCTCTCCCTCCCCATGCAAGTCCTACACCAGCCAGGGGAAACCCCCTCCCTGGCTTTGCACAGTAACACATGTGTTTGTATCTAGGACCAGCAAGAAGGGCCAGGCTCCTCTCCCAGTTTCACAGAGGCAGCCACAAGGAGGAATCGCTCCTGTGTGTTTATCATGTAGTGGCAGAGAATTTCCACAGTGCTCTGGCTTTGCCAGACCAAGCCTACCTTGCCACTCAAAATGGGTTTCCTGCTGTGCAGGAGCCTCTGAGAAGGTCCCAGAGCATGCAGAAACCCATCACTGTCTCCAGCTTGAACCATCCCACCTTCCCTCACAGACTTTACAGTTCATTTAGAGTAACATGAAACGTCACCCTCCTGAATCAGTTCACTCCATTTCTATTCTAATGGGACAATTTACCAACTGAAGATGCAGTAGGAAATGTTGAAGGGAGTTTTTCATCTTCAGAAAAATACTCTACCTTACATTGCTCATCTGCCTGAAAGAAGGAAAAAAAATCCACACAACAACCTCAAGATGGTCATTAAAATGTACCCAGGTCATAATTTCATCTTCTTACCAATTACTAAAACTGGAAGAATCATACGGTGTTTAACAAGACCCAAACGTTTTGGTAAATTTTTAGAAAATCCAAAGCAGGGAGCTCGATTTGTATCATTCTCATCATGTTCTCATTAGCAAATACACAGCAGACTTTCCCCCAGCTGCAGAAGACAGGTCCAAATCCATCCTTTAAGGTCCCTAAAGCAACTGGCTGGTAGCTGTGCCACAGGCACAGACACATCCTTCTCCAGGCACAGGAACATTCAAAGATGATAACAGACCAAGGGGACACAATATCTGAACCACTCATGAAACTGCTCACGAGCCTGCTCTGGTCAAAATAAGACCTGGAGTTCAAACGAGCCCATCTCCCTTGCTCTGAACAGATTAGAGAGCAATCACATGAGTGACTCGGACAGCAGAGGAAAGTGTAATGCCTGCAGCAGCTGGAGGAGAGCTCACGTAATGACATCTCCAGTGCCTAATGCATATGGAAAGAATTAGGTTCCTTGTAAAAATACGGGTTCACCTTCCACTCTTTCAGCATCACACTGACAGCCAGGAAGTCTTTTTAGAGTGGTAGACTGGTTTGGTCTCAAGGGTCTGGTATCAGAAACATCCAGACACTTAAGTATTTGCTTAGTGCTACAGGATCTCCATACCTTTAAACCCATGAGCTGACATGTCTGACCCCCCCAATTAGTACTTCATGGAGAATGGTATGTAATTTTAAAGCTAGCTTTTACATAGGGTTTCAAAATAGGTGTTTTTGTTCAAATCTGTACTGTCAAGTGTTATTTCATTTGTATTAAACCAAATCTGAAGTAACAGTTTGACCAATTTTATTGTTCTCCTAATTGTATTAGTATTACATGGTATGAAATTCTCTTATTTAGGCAATTGGAAAAGAAAAATATGAAGTTCCACATGAAGCCAGCATAACACATTTTGCCTAACAGGAAATACACCCTTTTCAGATATTATAAAGCTTGATGTTTTCAATAAGACCTTGATTTGTACTTTTGTGTCAAAATTCACATGTTCATATGAATTGTTCAGACATCTGGATTCCAGTGAAGGGTTTATTTGCATACAAAAATATATTACAATGGAAAAAAGCATTATAAGTTCTCAACTATATAAAATTACAAATATATTTTCATAAAAGCAACTTTAAATTAAAATTCAAGCTATATTTTAAAGCAAAATACAGCTGTGACACTTAAGTTATTCCCTCTGCTGCAATGTAATAAAACTGATGTTGCCAGTTAAATACTTGTAGGAGTTTACAAAGGTTATGTTCAGAAGGTGAATATCTGGGGTAGTAAAGTTATCAGACAAGGGCAGCAGTTCTTGGTGATTGATGTCACTTATCCTTCAGAGGGCTTTCATAGGCAAGCACAACGCCAAACATTCATTTCACATACCTGTAAATACAAAACAAAAAAGATCATTCAGTCCTACATTAAATGAGATTGCACGTTGTTGACACACCAGACACCAGCTTGCTGGACTGCCTGACAGGCCAAAACGATGCATTTTTTTAATTAACATGAGAGCCAAAAAGGTTACTGCATAAAAATTTCAGATGATTACTGTTCTAACAAGTGCAGCAGGCTTGAAAAGGCATCTGTACAAAGTTATGTGTAAATTCAAGCATATAAATACAACTCCTCCTCAAAAATGTGATGATAAATATCATATGGAAGTTTCTCCAGAACTTCAACATATGATAAAGATTGTGTATCACTGTAAAACAAGTGACACTGTAAAAATGACACTCTGCTGAAATAACCAGATTAGATCAGTTGGGGAAAAACCCTCCTAAAGCAGCTGGCAATCCCTGGCCTCAGCTTAGATGTGCCTTGCAAGAGGACAATGAAACCAAGATACTATAGACAGCCCCCTAAGAGTTAGCTCCAACACACTGTGTAAGATAGAGCTATGTAAATATTTGTTGGTTTGGGGGTTTCATTGTTCTACACAAACCTTCAAACTCAGAAGTTTTTCAGAAGAGCAGTCAATTAGGTTTCAGTGGTAAAGACAGAGTTAGCTCAAGTATGCATCCATGACAGAAGTCAGGAAACTAGAAATACATTTCAACTAAGATAAATGAAACCAGGACTAAGACACAAGTAAGAAGACAGGGAACCAGGAAGCTCATAAGGGCAGCTGTCTTAAGTCCAATGCAGATGGCCAAGGCTTCAAGAATTACAGGGAAGGGAAAATACCTAATAAATACAAGAAACTCTCAGTTCATAGTTAATTGATTTAAAATTTTTGTTTGTTTGTTCATGGTGTTATTTAGCTCTAGTCCTACAATCTGTTGTTTGGGGCTCTATAGTCTAGTTTTGTACCAAAAAAAACCCCCAAAAACCACCAAACACCACCACACAAAAAACCAACCGTATCATGTCCCTAATAGCACAGAATACATGGTGGGGAATAGGAGGTTGTTTTTTTGGTTTTGTTGTTGTTTCTCTTTAAAAAAAATCATAATGACAAACCTAGTAGAATAATTGGAAAATACAATTTCCAGATAGTGACAGAAATAGTGATCTAAGTCTCATTCCTGGTAGAGACAAGAACAACCAGGATTTTGATGTTTAATTTACACCAACAGATATAGATATCTGCTCCTTAGTTTTTTCATGAAGCAAAGTCTAGAATTAAAAAAAAAAAAATCATCACTCACCTCTGTTACTTAGCCTTATAATGAAGAAAAAAAAACCCACTTTTTACACAAGTTTTCAGTATGTACCAAAGCGATGTGTTTATTTAATCTACACACTGTCAAGGAGGGCTGAACTGCTGCTGCCCGAGAGGTGGGAATAAAGGTTCATCAGACAACAGCCTCTGTCACACAAGCCAAACCACATACCTTGAACATTCAGGCAAAGATGAGAGTTTAGTTTTGCTTTCTTACCCACATAATGATCCACAGGACTAGCAAACTAAATTAAGCCACATTATATAAAACTATGGCTACCCTTCCGTTTTCCCCCCATACACAGGCTTTCATCATTCTGAAAGTACCAAGTGAGATACAGCCCACTAAGGTCTACTTACTTGCTAGTGTCCTGTCAAGGTCAGCAATGAATTCTTCCAGTTCTTTTGTGTCTCCAAGCTTTGCTGCAATTTAAGAGACAGTCAGTACTGCTTAGACAGAACATTTCTCTGGCCAAAAGAAACACTGTAACCACTCAATCCTCCAAAACATCTTCAGTGGTATCAAACATTCTCTGGATTACTTTATCAGAATAGAGTTGCTGCAGTGTCCAAATGCATTCCTAGAAAACTAGAAAAATTCTAGTTTTTATAGTTTTCTATTTGACAAAAGGAAAGCAATCCCCTGTTTAGTCTCTTTAAAAAGCACAGACTGAAGTGGAGAAAAACAGCTACAGGTCAACCATTCCATGTCCTTGCTACTATGGGATTCTTCCTTATTGCATCTATTCAGATACTGCATTCATGGCCCCAGTCAAATCCTACCCTGTTAGCTCCCAGTCCTGCCCAAATCTAAACTTCTTAAATCATGTCAGTATCAGTGGGTGATGTCAGATCCTTTGATCTTGGTCCATACGCTATAAAATTGGATCCAAACATTCACCTAAATTTCCACTCCTGAGAACACCACTGGTTCCGTTCAATCTAGTTTTACTCCAAGTGGCTTCCTTATCTAACTTCTGTGGTCTATTCCAAGCCTGTTCCAACTCTATTTCTGTCTTTCCGTCTTCTCATCAGGAAGAGCATCTTGACCTAAGTGTAATTCCTTGCCAAGTATTTCCTGCCAGTTTAACTGACTTTTTGCTACTTCTTATTAACTATTACTCATAATTTCTCCCAAGTATCATGCTAATTTAAAAAAAAAAAAAAAACACAAAACATTTTACTTGTTGGGGTTTTTTTGTGACTGGTCAATGTGGAAAATACATGAAGCATGAAAAACTCTTGAGCATGAATCTAGGAAGACTAGTTGTAATGAAAGCACCATGTAGTACATATGTATGTCTGTTCATTTATAGATTAACTCTGGAGCAGATATACCAACGTTAATGGGAATGAAACAAGCTCCAGGGGAGTTACATCAGCTGCAAGGCAGAAGCCACTCTGAAACAGTATAGCTACAAAGGAGGAAAGAACTACTAGGTGCATGGGTTGTATCAGCAGTGCAAGGTCCATACAGATCTGAATAATTACATTAACTTGAATGGCAGCACATGGTTTTGCAGGAGTCACCTGCTGCACCTCTGCATTCAGGATAAGTATTTCTGTATATATAGAGGACACTTAAGCTACTTAGTTGCTTAAGTCAGAAGTAACGCCAGTTAATTCTTAAGTGAGGTATTCCTTAAGTAGTACTACGATTCCTCATCAACCAGAAAATTTTCTGTCATTTTCTTTAGCTTGGTGTTTCAAAAAAACAAAAGAGTTGCCAGGTCACCTGCAAAGAACTGTGGACGTAGTGCGCTATTGCTGTGTATAATCAAGACAATATAACTTTGATCTCTTAACAGCAATCCTTAGTTTTCTTGCCATTTTAAAAAAAAAAAAAAAAAGAGTCAATTTATGCATGTGAATCCTGGCTCACAGAAGCAAGCCTATGTAGTTCAGAATTAGGAAGAAATGCCAACAGTTAAAATTATGTTTACCTCTACATTGAGTTACTGATGGAGATGGCAAGCTTGGAGTGGATGCAGTTGGAGAGTTCAGCTTTTCATCACTGAGGCTGAGACTATTTCTGTAGAGTGAATCTGCACCTGTAAAAAGAGTTACATTATAAAGTAAAATTAACACCTTCTGCAATTTTGCAATAGAATTAAAAAGAGAGAAATGGGACATTTCCTACATTGGCTTCAACATCTGTAGAACTCAAATTTACAGACTTAAAGCCCTGCAGTCAGCATCATTTGGAAAATATTACAGGAATGGCAATTATTTCACATCCACTAAATTAGGCCTGGTATTACCTGCTTGATTCACAACATTCTGGACAATTATGGTTATCTAAATTTTTCTAAAGCTATTAAAGCTGAATGAAGAGCTCCATGACAGGGACAGTCCCCTAGAATGGAGAATATATTCAGCGTTGTCCTCATCCCTGAAGCAAACACACCCATTTCTCCATACTCTGCTGCTTCAGGTCTTGTGCTCTAGATAAACTGTATGGCATTTTTATATTTCTTTTATTCTGTCACTCTGGTGTTCATAAAGCAATAAATCTCTACACAAGATGTTCTGCAGTCTTATTTTAGGTGGTCTTTCAAAGAAAGCTTTTATATGCCAGGGAAAGCAACGGGAAAGGTTCCAATGCTGTTCTGATGTTCTTGGATTTTAGACAAGGCCTTAAGTTTCAAAAAATGATCTTTATCTTGTCTCTTTTCATAAAAAAAAAAAAAAGGAGGTCCATGATGCACAGTGCACACAAAGTATTAGTCACAGCTCCATTGGAAGGAAGAACTGTCATTGTGCTAGAGACACTAAAACTGCTGGTCCCTGCAGTTCTGAGCCAGTGACCTGAAAACTGTAGTTCTACAAAAAGAAACCATTGCAACACGAACATGTCAATTGTCTCAATTTATTTGGCATATTTCCTAGGAAATAAATGTATGTCTCATTATATGATGTGGTGACTGCCACTGCTTTCCACTGAGGCCAGGAACACACATTGCATTTGTCCTTGGAGCTCCAGGCAGTTACACTGCAGCATTAAGTCCACCCAAGCCAGAATTGTCACGCTTCCTTGGACACCTGTCCCATTTGCTATGCCAGGAGATGACTGCCTCAGGTGTCTTGCTGAATTAGCAAAAGGGGCAGGACTGCAGCTCACCTTGCCAAGACCCACACATCCACACCTTCACTGCACGCTGCCACCATGTTTGCAGATATCAAACACAGAGACCATCCCCCAGCTGACTACTCCTCTACCATAAGCTCCCCTCTATCTTTGGGAAGAAGAGTGTGTGTCCACTCACCATCTCCTCTAGCCTGCAGTCCTTACCAGCATAAGAACACCTTTCATAAGGGTATACAGACACAGTGACAAATCAGACCAGACAGGACAAGCGCATCTACTAAGGCTGTCAGCTGCCTCCTCAGCCACAAGCTGATTGTTTCTTCTATGCTAGTTTCCAAGCCTACCTCTGCTGCAATACACACAGAAGAGGCTTCTGAGAGAAGCTTCAACCTGGAATATCTTCCTCTTCTGCACGCCTGTATCTGTCACAGTTCACTCTAACCAGCCTGGATCCTGTTCCAGGCAGCGCACATGCTCCCTGCAGCACTGGGCAAACAGGAGCCATGATGTGAATGACATCTGTTACTTGGGACTATTGCTTGCCCAAATCAGCCACCAGTTGGGATTTCATGTTTAGAAAGTGAGGTACATTTCTTCATGCTAGCATTTTATTGTAATTTCTTTAGCTTCACTCCTCAGTGCCTGAGAACAGTCGCTCTCTAAACCTGAGCAGATCACAACTGAATCTACTTGAAACTTCAGAGATAAGAAAATGCAGAATTTTTGCATTGTAATAATACAATGTAGAATTGAGGTAATTTTAGACAGAAAAATGGAAAAATAAGCTATTTTAAAAGTAGCTCCTAAAAAACATGAAAAACAACCTAAAAGGGCAGGGGAATCTACACTGCTCTGCAGTGACGTGTGCCGCCAGTGCTGTGCTATGCAATATGAACCCCATACGTTAATGGACTGAAAGTAACAGCTAGAGGTATTACAAATTTCCTCCTGAAATCAGCTTACAGACCAACGTTCTACTAAAACCACATTTTTCTTTTCAGCCAAGATGCAAACCCTAGTGACCAAGAAACTCAGAATGTAAAATTCTAGCTGTTCAGGACAAAACCCCTACCATCACAGAAAAGCCAAATAACTCAGAACACCTCGCACAAACACTCCTGTAGCCAAGTGTACAATTCACAGAAACACTGACAGAACAGATCAAAGATAAAACACTGTCCAGGTAATATATTTGAAAAGAACAGAACAAGAGCTTTCAAATGATTTTGTATTTTAAAGCTAGGTGAATTAATGAAAAAGTAAACCAGAGAACAATTAAAGGTTATAAAAGTGAGTGTACTTTTAATGTGGAGTCTATGCTACTAATATCCAGACACCAAATGTAGAGATGCTGGGAATTTATATTACAAACCAATGCTTCTCATACACCAAAACCAAAGCTCTGGTTGCTCTTATTTATAGCTGGAATAAAACGTTCTTTTTGTGAATGCTTGTGAGGGCAACTCAAATTACAAAAAGTTTAATAATCCATTTAAATTTGCCACAAACTACTCACACAATTTTTGACTTATATCCATGCACACATCTGAGCTAGCAGTCACCTTTGATTCTTTTTGTGGCTTTCTCTCCATACTTCTCGTACAAAGAGTTGAAAATACTGACTGTCCACCTCACAATGTATTGAAACCAGAAAATGTTCTTTCATACTGACTTTCACAAACCTTATGCTGGGAAATATTCACAGCTGGGCAAAGAGAAAATAAGACAGAACTGCTGCTTTAAATATCTGAATGTTTTTCTTCCAGTTTCAAAAGGTAAAATCTTTTCACAAAACAGTGTTATCTTCTGATGGGGTATAATATTAATAGTTTCAGGAAAATATCAACACTTATCGTTCTCAAAAAGCAAAAACATACTTTAGCTACTGGCTGTGGCATACACGTTCCATCAAGCAGCAGAAATTCTGATGATGGGAAGGAATGCATTGACTCTGACATCAAGGTCATTGTAACTGCTGAAAACAATATGCTGTTAAAAAAAACACTTGTGATATCCATCGCACAAAAATACCTGCTTTGGCAAAGTGTGGCTGTAGGACAAAAAGCTCTGGGAAAAGGACACTTCAGTCCTTGCTCTCTACCAGCTGCCATGGCCAAGATTTGCTCATTCACCTCCAATAACGGCCCACTGCCACACAAATACAACATCCATTGCAACCCAATAACCAGAGGCTGATGCCAAGGTTCTCTCATTGCTGCTGTCCCTCCTCATCCAGCCTCTTCTCTCCCACTGTGATGCAAGTTTATCCATCATTCATTACTTATTTTTCACTTTGCATTTTGATTCTACTGCCTATGCACACATATAAACTATGACCCTTTGGCTGTTAAAAACAAACAAACAAAAAAAGCCCAACAACACACCACACTCTAAAATGGCCTCTTTTTTTGGGAAGAAAAAAAAAAAAAAAAAAGCCTTAAAATCTGAGAGTGAAGCTACTGGGTTGATTTACATGAGTCAAACTAAGCCAATAGCTGCAAAATTAGGGGGTTGGAATAAATATGGGTGTATTTTACTTTGGCAAAGTAATCTGTAGTTACTATTGACCTTTGCTGTTCCAGTACAGGGTTAAACCACTAAGAAAAACCATGGCAATACCACATAAATACAGAATGTCCCCCTGAAATGAGCAATTGAAAGGTTCTGGGCAGTAATTAACTGAAGGAGGAAAACGTCAAACTTTTCATTTTAAAAGAGACAATGGAAAAGCTCAGCTGTCTAACTTCTTTAATATTATCAGGATACAATTTTAAAGAGCACTGGAGTTGGTAAATTTTTACTGCAGTTTTCAGTGGGGAAAGTTTTAGGGGAAAAAATAAATCACATCCCTAAAGTTTTCAGAGATGAGCTTTAAAATTCCACTTAAATCTCTACACACCATGAATCTATTATAAAACAATAGTCCAGCATTTAATGAACAGACTGCACAGCTCATTCCTAGTCAGAACAGGGCCTACGTTCTAAAAAAACTACCAGAAAAAAAAATCAGGAATTTCTAATGCCATCAGTAGAAGTGAGAAATATTCATGATGCAAAAAGCTTGTTTCACAATACATATGCTGCAGCCCTCAAGGGTAGTGTTTATTTTCATCGTAATCACAGTTACACTTGGCTGCGTTGTTTATATTTTGTGGGCTTTTTGCCTAGCTAACATCTGTTCCAACACTGGCACAAAAATCACACCTTTTCACTATCAACATATCTAGGCTTCATGACTTAAAAGATTTAAAATCATATAGTTGAAAGGAAGTGATCTAGGAAGCCAGAAATTCAGACATACAAGCATGCCTTCTCACAATGTACAAGGCTCACCTTCCCACTCTCCCACCACGCTTACTATCTGTGAGACAGCATTTCCGACTCCAATCTTCCCCTTCTCCTAGTGTAAGAAAGAAACAGGTACACTGGAGAGGTAAGAATATGAAATCTTACAAAAAAAAGCATATTTGCCATTAAATTGAAATAGCCAGAGAGAAGCCTAGGCACCTGAAAATTCTGGGTTTCCTCCCCCTCGGATGTATCAGTAATTTAATTAAATATTTCTCAGATGATTTAATAAAAGGTTATTTCTCCATGAGAGTCTTGCTTTATTTTTTTCATTATAAATATTGTATTGTCTCCTTGTTAGAGACAGGCCATTAGAAATTCACAGAACAGACCTATCTCCTTAAAATGTTTTCCTCTTCATCATTTAAGACTGGGATTTGCTGCTAAGACCAAAGGCTCACCTATTCCACATTCTGTCTCTCACAGCAACTCTAGCAGATGCTCATAGAAAAGTTTAAGAGTGTTGCAGCCACATGCTGATAATTTCAAGACAAACTCTACCAAGTTCTAGCAACGCACAGATCAGTATGCTTCCTAAGATAATTGTAGCATCAGCCTACAGCAGTCCCTGATGGCCCCATCCCTCCTGTCGTGATTTTGTCTAGTTATTTTTTGCGTATGTAAACTTTTAACATCCACAATACCTTAAGGCAATATATTTTACAGTTTAGCTGTACACCATGAGAAGAAATAGCTCTTCTTATTTCTTTGAAACACACTGGTTTAATTTGATTTCCTCATACTGGGTGAGGTAGCAGTCATTTTCCTAATGTCACTCAGGATTTTCTGGAAGACTAGCTTGTCCCCACCCAAGGCATCTCTCCTGTGGGCCAACAGTCACAGTCTATTTAGTCATTTGGAAACTATTTTACGTCTTCAATAATTTCTGTTACCTTTTTTCTGTACCTTCTCTACAATCACATATTGCACAACTGCAAAGGTAAATGGGCTTTTCAGGATGAATGCTGCAGTATTAACAGTGGCTTTACTTCTATATAGCAGAAGCATTGGCACAACCTCATGGAGACATCCACGGCATGTAACCACAAACGCTGGCATTGTGCAACCCCTTAGTACACCTGCACCTGCCTGATTTTGAAATTATAAAATTAAGAGTTCTAGATACACTCAGGGCCTTTTGTTGTGTTTAAAAGCCGGGAGGTATTTGTCAGCAAGCATTTACACACTCCTAAAAATAACTACAAAGATACATTGCGAGCTGCATGAGTGTGAGATCTGAATAGATGCATTTATTTTGCAATGCTCTTAACAGAGAGGCTGGAAGCTGAACCTATCTCAAGAAAACACATCCAGAGTTGTGAAACATTTCTGAGAGCACAACAACAGATTACCATTTAGCTCTTCCTGGTAATAGCTTTGGCAAAAGAAATTTTAAAGCACTTCCCTTCACAACCTCTCATAAAGTCCAACTTTCTATTCATTATCCTAAGCCTAAACTTCTAAGACCATCCTGACACTGCCATATACTGTACTAACACAATGCACTGAGTGGACATACAAGTTACACAGGCAAGCCTGCGCTTTTCTTTGCAAGCTTATTCCAACACACAAGAAGCAAATGATACCTCTAAGGTTTCATAAACATAGTCACATCTACACTGGTGGCTTTTGCCAGAACAGCACTCACTAACACAAAGCCTATTTTAACACAAGCAACATACGTTGTAAATAGTAAAGAGTTATTAGGTATTCCTCAACTTAGAAGTTTCAGCATGATTAATAACCTAAAGTATTTTGATTCAGTTGAATACATCAAATTGAAACATAACTGGTACTCACTCACAGTCCAGCAACTCAAGAATGTCTGTTGGAGTAACTCAGCAGTTGCATCATGATTTCCAGCACTGACCCAATCCGCTGCTGTGGGTAATGTAATTACTTGCGGGCCAAGTACTAAGATCATCATGAACATCTGCACGTGAGCCTCTCTGTTACTGCAAGGTCTAGAGTCCACTGTGTTATGTACAATACAGCCAAGACAGACCTTGCCCAAAGATCGTTTCATCAAATAATAGGACAAGATCACAGAATCACTGAATGTTAGAGATTGGAAGGGACCTCGAAAGATCATCTAGTCCAATCCCCCTGCCGGAGCAGGAACACCTGGATCAGATCACACAGGAACGCATCCAGGCGGGCTTTGAATGTCTCCGGAGAAGGAGACTCCACAACCTCTCTGGGCAGCCTGTTCCAGTGCTGTGGGAGAACCAAGTACTATCATGACCATTTTCCACAGTAGTGTCTTCAAATTCTTATTTTTTTCTTAAGAGCCTGAAATATGTAACATAAGAATTTCAATTAGTACTTTTGGAGCAAGGCCCCTCAAGAGGAGGTTTTAAGGTCAGAAGCAATATTTGCAGGGTTAATTATATTGATAAAAATCTTCTGCAAATACTTCTGTTAAATTAAATGGGCTTATCCTCATGGCAGAAGACTCAGGAAAGGAAAGGCTTTCCTTGTCCTACTACAAAACAGCATTGTTCGAGTACGATCACTCGATACTGGTTACTTGCTTCTCATTAAGTTGAATTTAAGACTGATTCAGGGGCCCTGAAACAAACAGTTGCAACAGTTCAAAATGTCACCTCCCCTTACAGTCCCACCCTAGACTCAAAAGCTATCATTACAGAAGCGGTCAAAAGAGACACATGCCTAACCTCCAGCCACATCAGTTAGAAGGACTGGATGAACCAACGAACATGAAGAGACAGCACTAAAATGCAACAGTCTGAACTGTTCTGTAGATACACAACAAAGTGGACTTGGAATAGTCTTGGCACTGGACAACAAGATTTTCCAAAGATGTAAAGAGCCTTCATGAACAAGAGGATCATTCAACCTATCTGCAGATAATATTGTCAGAATTTCTTTTACATTGCTACAGATTCATGTTGTCAGAACTTGGTCTTCCAGTCCAGTTTCTCCTTGATCCTGCAGTGATGTTTAACCTCAGCATTACCATGGGAAAAGAGATGTCATGAATTCAGCACTACATTTGTACCTAGTGACAGAGACCAAAGGAAACATGAACCTAGGGGAAAAACCTTGACTTTGAACAGAAAGAGTCTGCGTAAGCATTCTATTCTTAAAATAGATGTGGGGAGTGTAGCTGGATTACATCGGACTCTGGAGCCTGTTTTATAAAAGGAGCTCTGCAACTCTTCTCCAACTCTACTGTAACTTCAAAATAAGAAGCTGTCCACACGGAACAATGCCTTCAGGAAGAAGAGTTTTACTGGTCATGTTCTGAGAAACAAGGAGAGATTTTTCTGTTTCACTTCCCTTAAATATATCCACATATACCTGACACTGTTGGATGCCAACAGGTCACCCTCAGTGCACCCATTGGCCCAGTATGTGCCAGTTTCTAGAAGACAATGACTTCCGATTTCTCCAGAGCCACCTTTCACATGATGTATCACCAAGGGAGGATGGGATTTGGGAGCCTGACAAGCTTGTTATACAAGATCCTTGAGGACTTTGTAGAGATCCATCAAACCCTGTCTATCCTGCTATCTGTTAATGTCTTCAGCCTAAATCACTGCAGATTTCTGACACCGATTTTTATTTTCCAGATCCTTCCTGAAGATCCAGTCTGCCCATTTGCATGAGCATGCTGTTTCTCAACAGGCCTCCTTCTCTGTCAGAAAACACTTTCATCTTCCTCAAAAGGCCCTTCCTGTCCATCCTAAAATAGTAATTTTAAGCACTTGTGAAGATTTAAGTTTTCTAAACCATAGCAGATATGCTAAGCAACTCCAGATGGCGTTAGCCATGCAAGAAGATTAAAGTTCTTGATACTGTTTTGGTTTTTTCTTGTTATCTCAGTGGTAGATTATTTCACTGGATAATCTTCCCTCTATCATTTAAGTGTCTCATTTGTGGTAAGAGTATTTGAGAGGTTAATAAACCACAATACTGAAGACTGCACAAGAAATAGTAATACTAGGGCTGTATTGCTGTAGTTAATAATATATTCAGATCTACAACACAGCTCACGTATTTCATCAACTTGACTCAGTAAAGGCAGACCTCACCTTACATCCCTGGGGCCATCCAAAAGGTTAGTGTCCAGCCTAAATCAGGCATGCATTTCTAAACCTCCCTCAGAAGGAAAGAGATACTTGGAACGAGTGATTCACCCACTACATTAAGAAACAGCAGAGTAGCGCCTGGATCCACATACCTCCACTGACTACAGAAAAAAAAAACCTCAAAGGCATTGCTAGGCAAGGTATCTGAATTCAAGGCAGGTAAAATGTTGCCTATCGATGAAATGAAATTAATCCTACCACTGATGATGAAATAAAGTGCTCTGATAACATGGAGAAGCTATGCTCTCACATCTTAAGCACTGTGAAGATATTAATGTTTTAGTGCTAAGTCAACAGACTGTGTGGTAAGTTGCTGAAGAGAGGAAGATGCACAACAGAAACGAACAAAGCTATTTTGTTATAAGTAACTGAAAAACAGGTAAATTTCATGCAACTCTCTGTACAGTTCAGGATCTGAAAAAACTGGGTATAGTTTGTTTTTAGCAGAACTTACTTCTGATGAAGTAGCCCTTAAGTCTATTGCTCCCAAGGAGCACAGCAGTTTTCAGCCTCACTGTCTGGAAGAGGTAAGATGTTTTCTCTTCCTAACTAGTGTAAAAAAAAAAAAAAAAAGAAGAGAGGTAAAACTTCTTTCTAAGTTAACTAGAAAAAAAAAATAATAAAAAAAAAAAACTAAAACCAAACCAAACCCAACCTTAGCTCCAGTTCTGTGTTTTCTTGCTCAAAGCAGGTCATGAGTCAACATCTGTTTCCCGCCCTCCTTGTACTATTTCTGCATGCCCCATTCCTATACATTCAGTACGCCTGGATGAAAGTTACCTTAAAATTATCACCTCTGAAACACTGACAACACTAAACCAGAAACACTGGGTGAGTTTCAATCTCTTCTGGAAAGCACACTTCAGTTCACCCTCTCTCAGCCCATACTTCAGCTACTGAGGTACAACGCACAGCCTCTGTAAACCTATCAGAATTTATTTTTTTTCTTTTTAAGGTGCCGGGATGCCCCGGTGTTCCAGCAGCCGGCTGGCAGCTTGACCTTTTTCTGCAGCGAGTTTTTCAGCCTTATTTTAGGCTCTGGAGGCGAGCGACCTCGCTGGGGCTTCCCTCCTGCCCGCCCTCCGCTGCTGCCCGACACCCGGAGCATAAAACCAGCGGGGCCAGACTCCGCATCCCTGCGGCTTCCACCCCAAGAAGTACACCCAGTCGGGTTTCTCGTTTGGGGATCCCCGCTTCTCTCAGTCAGGGGGACGCGCTGGTTTAACACCCGTTTTGCCCATCCTCCCGCCCCCCGCCCAGGGCACGGACCGCCGGACACTCACTCTCC
>NW_010137422.1:19983-22258 GCF_000699245.1 Pterocles gutturalis | reverse complement strand
CCCAAACCATTCTATGATTCTATGAAGGGTTCATGTCAAATAGTGTCCAGTAAATGCAGAAAGTATTTCACCCTCCTTTAGGAATTTAATAAAAGCTGGTTTAAGTATCATGGTATATAATGTCCTGCCTCTAATAATTCACTTTAGGATCTTACCTCTGCCCAGACAGTATCTATGTGACTCTGTAGCCCACATCTAACCCATAAATTCAACTTCTGGAGCTGCAGCAATGACTGCAGAGTTTCACAAAGCTGGTAAGGACTTTGTTAATTAAATCAAAACTAAATATTTCCAATTAAACTTGAACTTAGTTCTCTTCCCTGAGCTAGGTCACTGTGGGATTCACCCTGGAAGAAGGAGGGACCTTAGAGAGGGCAGGAACATCTGGGATGGAGAGGCCAGCTCTTCCAGCAGCACGATTACCTTGAGCCGGTTTAAATTTCACCACAGTGCAAGTGCCTCTGTGTATTCACGCACTGGAGCATGTGTCAACACAGCAACTGAGGTTTTCCTTCTGTTTAAGGTGTTAGAAAACTCAGTCTCAGACATGTATTTTCTTCTCAGTTGAGCATGAAAATGTGAATCTCTGGTAACTCATTCAATCAGTTTGTGCTTCAGCTTAGTCTTTTTTCTTAATTATTTTTTTACTGTTACTACATAATGACTAAAGATGCAGAAACTGTGGAACTGAAGAGCTTCATGAATAGAAAATCTCAGTCCTGCCTTAGTAAGCACTTTATCCCAAAATGCAATTTTACCATTGCGGAACATGAACTGGCTAACCAGTAGCTGTGCCATTAATGACATGGGAGGCACTGCAGCACTGATTTTTGTTATTTAAAAAAAAAAAAATTAACATTGGACAACATTAAAGTCAACAGGGACATCATGTGTCCATTACCATTCTGAGATTTGGCAATAACTTGTGTAATTGCCAAGAACGTTACACTGGGAACTGGAAAGCCTGAACCGAAAGAACTGAGAGCACAAACTGCTGCTGTCTGTTATTTTTTCTTTCAGTCTCCCACCATGGTTATTCTCCCCTGTAAAGTCATTTAAAGTCATTTGGCAAATCAAAAAAGATAAATCTCAGTCCTTTGTTTCTTAAAGACCTAGCTTCATCAGCACAGGTCACCTTACTGAGTGTCCTGTGACCAGAGGAGCGTGCGTGGTGTTTTAAACACAAATCTGCTTTGGCTTTGGCCAGTTCCCATCCAACAATAAGGATATCAGTACGATCTCTTGGACAAGCAGTGAGTGGAAGTATTGTCTCTATCTTTTTTCGTGGTCTGCCTGATAAGTCATGTGACAGAGTGAAACAAAGCAGCAGAATATGCTGTTTACTAAAAAGTGAAAATACTTGATTTTGTCTTCAACAAAATCAACGGCACCCCTTGGGTCCTGTTTCTGATAAGAGAACACAAATGTGAGAGGAGCGCATACAGTGCTTTCCACAGAGATTTTTGACAGATGCCATTTATAAACTTTTAATATGCCTTTGAAAAGTACAGTGTTACCCTTTGAAAAGTGTGTATGGAAGTTTTTAGGAGGGGAATCCATAAGACAATCCCGCTTACCCACAATTCTCCTGCTGCTACCTTCCATCTACACCACTGCAGGATTATTGCTGAGCTGTGGCAATCGGTAATAGAAAAACTCTATTTTTACCTTTCCAAAAGAAATAACTGTCTTTTGTTAATTTAAATGCCTGGGTAAATGCTGCTGTTTGTCCTTCCAGTACAGGGAGACTAAAAGCCTATTAACTCTAAGGAGAGCTGCAAGGCTAAAGCCCACACCCAATATGGAGATTATATTTTTAACTTTTTTTTTCTTTTTCATTTTAATTGAGATGAACATAAAAGAAAATGAACTACTACTATCGACTTGGAGAGGATCTGTCCACGTTAGAAAATTGGTTAGACAGTCAGAGGAGAAAGCTGAGGGCATGGAGTAATTGAAGTGAGAGGGACAGCATGTGTCCCACCTGGGTGAAACAGTTTTTAAATTTTTGTTTTAACATCTCTGGGACCTACTGAAGAACTTGGGGTGATAGCAGTACAGAAACACTCTTTGAAAAAAAAAAAAAAAAAGGGAGAAAAGATTTGCCATTCTCTGGCATTAAAATGAACAGAGTATCACTGGCATTGAACTGGAGGAATTTAGGAACAATAAATCAGGTCAAGAGAGAGATCTAGCCAGCTTTAGTCTAAGAACATGGAGACAAAACAAAGAAAATTTAACTGCTAGTACAGAAATAGTCAAACCCTTCATTCCT
>NW_010137422.1:0-19952 GCF_000699245.1 Pterocles gutturalis | reverse complement strand
ATTCCTGCTTTCATTATTCCCAATAAATAATTTAGATTGTTTCAAATTCAGATCCTGAGATTACTTTCAACAATTTGCAACATATACTAGTTTTGTTTCGCTTTTGATGGGGAAAATCACAATGGACTGTTAATGTCACAGAGAACTAATCAGACATATAATAATGCATGATATATTATAAGTTCTCCTATACTGAAATAATGTTAATTATGAGGATTTCATTTATTATTAATGTGGAAATATGGAGTTCTGCAGTATAACTGAAATTAATGGACTGTAATTTTGAAGGGTTACTAACACATCTTTAGTGTTTCTTAATTAGTCACATGTTATTTCTTTTTTGGCTGAGAAAGCTTATGCTATGTTCATATTACACGTTCTTTGTTGCCAGAAATTGGAGCTAGAAGGTCAAAATGAATGACTTTAGGACAGAATTAATTCTTTTTCTAGAGATCATCTTTCAAAGCCAAGAATTTCTTTTACTTCTACAGAGGCTGAAGCTAACACGAGTAAAGAAAAATACATTACAATTTAATTTACTTTATAAAAAGCTATAATTTAATTATTGTTATTGCATGAAAAAACCCATGCAGATTCACTGCAAAAAAGTACCAAGACACAGCTAATATATAAGGCTAGGTTAAGAGCAATGCAAACAACACACTGAAGCAACAATTTTCAGTTATCAGTATTAAGTAGGAGTATACATGATACTTCTACTCTCTTTTTTTTTTTTTTTTTTGTCTTTTTTTTTCCCTAAGTTGAAAAAAAAGGAAATTAGACCATGGCAGGTTACATTTTTGTCTCACTTGGATTAATTAAAAAATCCCAGTAGGCATTCATCAGCATCTTAACATGCCTAATAACTCATGATATTTGTTCTTGGTGGTTTATCCAACAAAACACACATCATCTCTCTCATTATCAGAAACAAAATCTAAGGGAAGTTCCCCTGTCTCCTTACAAAGCAACATCCATAAGATCTGAGATAGTTCTCCAACTGTTTAGAATCTTTAACATACCATCATGGTAACTTAAGAACTATGTGTTGTTGGTTTTTTTTTTAATTATTATTGAAAAATACAGCTTTCATTGACATTGGTAAAAGAATTCTCAGAACATATGAAAATGGGTCTGAAGGCAAGTGTGGAGGAGTTGGAACAGTCCCTTTTTGTGAGTATCACACCTGAAAAAAGAACAAAAGCTGAAAAGCTTCTTGCTTACATTCCTTGTTTCCTAAATTTGTCCTCACATTTGTGTATATCACAGACTTTATATTTTCAGTGGTCTCCCAGGCCTCAGTGACGTGTAGTTTGTGTTGTGCCTATCCGTTGCGCTGTCACTAGTCCTGGGGACAGATGACACCCAGCTATCTAAGGCAACACAGCCGAAGTCAAGGGTAAACTCACACTGAAGCCAAACCAATGATCGTAATTTGCCCTGAAAGCAAAGCTGAGCACATTTATTAATAGTAAAATTGGAATGGAAAAAAAAAATTGCTGAATTAATGAGGAAAAAGAAATTGCAGCCATACAGGATGCTGGTTGTGACCCTGTTCCTCAACAAAGTCTACAAGTTGTGCATATTAATTGCTGCAAGCAACTGAAAAAGGATCAGGCAAGAAAATAAGCCTTGGTGAGGGGAAACTACAAAATCATGATGATTTTCAAACTTTTAGTAAATCAATTTCTTCCGTCCTGCTTGACCTGATGCCAGGTACCAAGTTCCCTCAAATAAGTTTTTATAGTGGAATTATAGTTGTAATGAAGCAAACATTCAAGAAATACTTTGCCAAAAAAAAAAAAACAAAAACCAAAAAACTTCTTGTTTAAACATCCTAAAAAGGAGAAACAACATGTAACAAAATATTGCTCTTACCTTACTTAAATGGAACACTGAAGCTTCCTGGAGATACCCCAAATCCCTTTTAGTTAGACATGCTAAGAAGGCTACATCTCAAGAAAACAAATATAGTGTTACAGAACTGAATTACTTTGAAATATCTTATCTGTTAATGTGACTAACGCTGTTGAGTAATGTGAAGCGGAATACCTAAGGGAATTAATTGTTTATGGAATAGCTTTTATTTTTACAGTCAAGAAGAAAAAAAGACTAACTTTTTGTACAAGACAGTAGAGCAGGCTGTCAAGAATTACAGATACGGAGCATTGTTTATTTGAAGACCTGTGAACAGGAGCTGTCAGACAGAATTGGCAAGTGCAGCACACAGCCAAGTCTTTTCAGAGGTTCCTGACACCGAAACACCCTTTTACAGAGCAGCTGCAGAAAATCAGAGCAAAATATGACAATGTGGAGACTGTGGGGTTCAGTCAATTGCTCTCAGCAGCAATTGCTCCGGAGAGGTACAATCAAGCTCTCCATTACATGGATTTGCACAATTGGTACCTATGGAAACTAGAGGTAGGCTTGCATGGAAACATCAGATCCACTTTGTCCATATTCATGGCTTCTGTTTTGGTGAGTTTCAGACTGATTTCCAGATCTGAGCTTCACATGCCGGTGCTGTGTAATGGACCTGACGATAGATATTAAGTTCTGACTTTGGAAAAGTTTAGGTTTGAATTGTGATATGATTTTAATTTCCTCTTCTGAAAATGCTTCTAATGAAAAAAGGTTTTCATTTTAGGGGTTAGGCATTGTGGTGATCAGTCAAGAATTTTTCTAGCAGCAAAATTCTTCTGTTTGTCATAATATGTAGAAGCACTCACAAAAACAGTTTCAATATATTTTTATAGCATTTGAGCAGTGCTTGTGCTTTACTGGTAACATGCAGAAGGGAATGGATACCCTTGGGTGTTTATACAAGTGTGTTTCTTATGATAAAACCCTGTGTGAAGGGCTTTTAAAATGTTTTCCTTCCAAATTAGATTTCTATCTTAAATCCCACTTTTATTAAATGAAAATTGCAGACAAATGGTGGTGGTGGTGGTAAAAATACTCTTTTGAAAAGCAAAAAAGATGTTCCTCTTTTTTCTGTCCATGAATGACTACTTCAAGGGAGAGATGAAAAATTTAGTTTGGCTGTGAAGCTGCTGTCTCCTCTAGAAATGCTGGTTGTGCTTTCCTGTGCCTCCATTTCCAGTGTAGCACATGGCTGGCTACCCTGCACGTCCTGTGATTCACTTCACCTGTAAGACGTATATCCCATACTCTCTTCTTGGTATGAGGGAACATGGGAGAAGTGGCCTAACCCATTCCAGAGAGAAGCACTTGGACTTTCTTTATGGAACACTTTGTTTATAAGTTTTTGCCCACTAATCACAATTTTCCCTATAAAATGTCATCTTGGAATTTATTTTTGTCATTGTCATGTTCTACACAGAGGAAAAAAACGCAAACCCTGTAACTTTACTTTTGACCTTAGAAGGCAGACAGGATCTTCTATTGCAGGAGATGACTTTGGCTAAGGACTGGATGTCCTAATCAGCTGGGAGAGTGTGTAGCAAGCAGCAAATCATTGATTTTAACACAGACAACCCATTTGCAGGGCTGGAACACTTTTATGCTTTTACCAACACACAATATGGAGTAGTTATTTGTGAACAGCTGTAATACAGACTAGAAACCAAAACAAACCTGTATGATTTATTTCCCATTTGAAACACACTCTGATCTTCCATTTCTGCTGCTAGCCAGTCAGCAACGAGAAAATAATTTATAAATCCACGTTTCAGGAGTGAGAACAAACACCAAAGTTACTGCTTGATACTTCAGGCTTATGACATGCAGCCTACAGCGCTGTCATTAAAGGTCTCCAACATTCACAGTATTTGTGAGCTAGTCCACTTGAATCTAGTTCTTTTGAAACCCTGTGAAGATGAAGTTCATAGTTGTAATTAGAGTTGCTTAATTTTTTGGGAGCTAGCTTTTGCAAGGAACTAATAATCCTTAATTGTAGCAAACAACTCTTTCACTGCTGTGCTGTTTTCCAAGGGTATTTTGCTTTCTAGAGGAAAAAAAAAAAAAAAAAAAACCAAAAAAAACAACAAACCCTGCTCTGCTTGGAAACTGAAAGTTCTTTACTCATCCAGTCTTTTGTCACTGAGGAGACCTGTGCATGTAGATTACCTTAGGGTGGTGAGGTATGAAAATTCCTTCTGCCAAAGGCGAACCCCCTCCCTGTGAAATTATAGAAAGAAATCAATCATGAGAGAAATGCATCAAAAACTTTTGTGCAAAAGAATCAAGGGTGACAGATGGTCAGAGCCTGGAACATATGGATTTTGTCAGACGACAGAAAAAAATATAGAAGATCATGTGGAAAAGTACGTGTAACCTCTGTGTGTGTACTCTGAGAGAAAAAGGAGGCAGAGTGTTTCAAAACTTATAATTTTTTCTTTGACAATGATTTAGAGAAAAGTGGATGAGAAAATATTTGGTACTCAACCTTTCTAACCTCCCAAGAAATGCTGGTGCCAGGAAAAACAGATGGCACTCAGGTCTCTCCTCAACTGACAGTTATTCCACACTTGCAGATCTCTGTGGTGTGCAAAATATATGGTATAAGTCACTATCAGAAAACAAGTAATTAATAACATTTTGCTGCTCAAGGATCAGGTAGGTGAGAGCACCAGTCAGGCAGCTGCTTTGAAGAAATCTGTGTGGCAGAGGAGGAGAATGGGCACCGTAAGAGATGGCTCTCTTCACCTCCTTCAACTGCAACGGAGGCATCCATCACTAGGTGTAATCAAGCCTAAAAGTATTTATCGTCCCTAGGGCACGAAGCTGTTTGAAGTCCAGAGTATAAAGAGAACATCAGTGAAGTAACAAAACAATCAGTCAAGTAAAAAAAAAAAAAGTGAGAAAACTAGATAGTAGGATAACAGAAAAACTCTAATTAAATCCTTAACTGTAATTAAATTCAGTGTGAAGTGACAAACAGCACTTGCAGAATGATTTTTGCTGTTGATGTATTTACAATCTAACTTGCATCTGTTTTTTCTTGGTGAGTATCATGCTAATAGTCTTTTGTCTGGTTTCAGGCAAGAGTTACCCCCAGGAGAATAAATCACACCTTCGATTTAGTCCAGGATTTTCAGTGGGTGCAGCTCTATAGATGGTTTGAAATCAAGGCTTTCAAGGGAAACCAGGATATCATAATTATCTTCCCCACTCTCACACTTTCAGAATCATACTTACTGGGCAGGAAATACTATATTGCATGACACATGTGTCTGTGCTAAACTTAACTTTCTGTTCTTCGTGACACGTGGTTACTGAGGATTTGTCCTTGGACATGCCATTGGAGAGGCTGACTATTCTAAATGCATGTTCCCCTTTAACTGGGGGTGTACAGTGTGTCCTTTACCACGTCTGTACCAAACTGGGTGATGTGTTCAATTTGAAACCCATCTCTCTTGTTATTGCCGGTGGTGCATTTTTCCTGGAAGAGTCATTTACCTTTTATGTTTTGCCATCCCTGTTGTCATATCCCTTGTCAGCTCTTTTATATATCCTGTGGTCATTTTGCTTGTGAAGGAGTTTATCTTGTTTAAAAAATCTCAACCAGAGTGTCTTTGTGCATGCAAAGTGAAGATTGTAAGTGAGTTTTGTGCTGATGAAGAAACTGGTTCCAGGCCCTTCGGCCTTGCAGGCATGGCTGGGTCTGGCTGGAGAGGAGGAGGGGGGTCAGGAGCCCTGTCCTGGCCAGGCAGTTATCCCTCCCCCTGAAATCTGCACTGGGTGCAGAGTGTAAGCTCTGTTATTTAATGGTTGGGCCTTTGGAACGGAAATGTGAGCTGGTTTTGCAGAAACAAAGCATGCAAATACACTGCTGAGCAGGTTCAGGCCTCTCTGCCAGGTGCCAACAGCCCAAGTTTCCAGATTGGGAAACTGCTGAACTTCTGCAAAGAGAAAAGCTGTCTGTGCCAGCGTTACCTCTGCTTCCCAAAACTTCCAAAGAAGTTTTGGTTCACAGAAAGCAAGTTATTATTCCTCAGTGCCTTTTTGTTTTTCAGTTATTCTGACTTGCCAAGGAGAATTTCTCTCCTTCCACTGAGTTCCTCAGGGAGGAACTGGAAGTAGACTGGGAAGCTATAGATTTCCACGAGATGCTCTACTTCTACTCCAAAGCTCTTAGAGAACAGTGTGAAAACATAGGGCCTCTGAGGCTGGGTCACAGGAGGCTGGCTCCCTCTAAACTCTTCTTATCCACCTGACGAAAACACCTGTGGTAAGATATTCACAGCATATCTGCACAAGGGACACAAAATATAAAATGAGCCTCCAAAGGGACAGCAGCTGCATAATTTTATTGTTTCTTCAAGCGAGATTTATTCAGTTGAAGATATCCAAAAGGTTGTTCCACGCCTGTGGAAGAAAGAAGACATTGGGCAGTAGGTTTTCTCAATGCTTGGCTTCCAAACATCAAATAAATTCTTTTTTCTGAGTTGCTGAGAGCAAAGACACACCTGCAGTTATGACATACTGCCCAGGGGAATATTTCCATGTAATCGTTCTTGTTTCTACAGGAGTAGAAAAAATGACCCACACCTAAACCAGGAGCCCTCTTCTTTGCTATGCAGCAGTTGCCTTGCTCTCATCCTTTGCTTTTTCTCTGATGTTGTACTCAGCCTAACCTGGGTTCCTGTGTGGTGTTCTTTTATGATTCTTATTTTTCTTGATATCATTGTAGGCCTGTTGAGTTTAATTGGGAACAGTCACTGTCAAAGGTAGCTTTAACCTGATCTTCAAGGAATTTTCATTTTAATTATGCTTTTATTAGTAAATTTCCAATTTGCAGCCAAGCATATTGTGTACTACTTGTATTGTTAAAAGTTCAATTATATATTTTTAAATTGTATCTCAGCGTTGTCTTAAATGGTAAAATGATATTTTAAAAAAGATTGTCCTAATTCAGCCTGCATCCTATATTTCTACAGGATAAAAGAGATCTCATTGCTGTTGAACAACTCTGCAATACTAGCCTCTTATGTTACCTAGAGAGAATACAGGCATACAGGCACAGTACTACAAACATAATGCTGTGCTTATGTCTATTAACAGCTTCTTCTGGTTTAAAAAACTTCCAGTTGTATCAACAGTAAACCTTACGAAAAAAAGATTGAAACAATGACCTCCCACCTGCTCCAGTCAGAGATCATCGTCAGCCAAAAAAAAAAAAAAAAAAAGAAAAAAATTGTATCACATTATATATGCTTGAAAGTAGCAGAAGTCAGAGAAATACAGAGATTACAGAATATTGTCCCAGGGTAATGCTGGGATGAAAGCATTAAATTAAAGCATAAAATTGAAGCGTTTGGCTATGACCCAAATGCTTTGCTAATGCACAGGTAAACTGGATGGTAAAAAGGGTTGCAGTTGCAAGGATGGTTGTTTTGGCTGAAGTTAGAAGGTGAAATTGGTGATGTAGACTAGAACCAAGATTAGGGCTGGATGAGGTCTCAGGGTGATCAAATCTGGACAGTGTTAAGAGTGATGTTTGAAACTGGACAGAGACGCTGTACTTGTTTGGAAGCAGACAGAGGTCCTGGATCAGAGGCATGGCTAAGATGGTCTTTGGCTGGTTAGCCATGGTTACTGATGGTGACTGCAAGACAAGATTAGGATGACACCTAGATGTGGAACCAAAATATAACTGGAAGTAGTTTGGCTAGTCAACCAAGCATGAATTTTGCCTGTGGGTTTGATTTAACTTTCCTTCTCATATGGTTTGGATTTGGAGGGATGGGGATCTGAGCAGCAGTAAAGAAAAAAATAATACTCTCAGGTTTATGAGGTTGCCATCAGACAGCTCACAACTCATCTGCAAAAGTGGTTACTATGGCTAAAGTAAGAGCTGGAGACTAGTGCTGCAGAGGCCAAAGACAATTTCTTTCTGCTGTGGTTAGGGTTGAAGGCACAGGATGGTTTGTAGATCAGTTTCTAAAACTGGACTGGAGCTGTGGATAGGGGCAAGGTGTCTTGATATTTACCACAGAAGATGATGAACCTGCTCTGAGTTAGAATTTTGCCTGGTGCTGATGCTGGGTAGTACTATGGTGAGCTTAAGGGGTGGGGACGGTTCTGGTTTGGAGACGGTTGTTGCACTGGAAGTCTCAGACTCCAACCTCATGAAGGCTGAGATAGGCAGAATGGGGTTAGAAGAATATTTGTTCCATGAGTAAACAATTTCATGAACGTGCAGAAATTAATTTCCCTTCATTTTATTCAGCATTACACATAAATTAAAATGAAGGCGAATACTCAAGAAATATAAGCTTGTTATAATGAACCGATGGCAGCTCAGTGAAGATTTGTATGAAGAAGATCACCAGCCCTTTTGTTTACAACACATACATGTCCTGTTTTGTTTTAATTATGTTGTTGTTTTTCCACCCAGGCTATTCACTTAAAAAAAAAAAAAAAAAAAAACCCACAACAAAAACAAAACCCACCAGTACTGTGTTTATGTCAGCAAAGCTAATAAGCAATCTGCAAACTGGAACAGTGTAAGCAAATGCTCATGAATATTGAGAACTTTCTGATAGATGTGGTGTCTGCCTGGGTTGTTTGGATCCATCTTGATGTCCCTTGTGAAGTCAAAGGAAGGAAGAAACAAAATTATCTTCAATAGCTGTCTGGCCAGGAGCTCAGTGCTTTTCTGAATAATTTTATGTTATGCTTTGTTAAATCCATTTAAGAGTCTTATGTTCATGAGCCTGAAATGTATGAGGAGGGGAAAAACCAAATGCTTTCTCCCTTGTCAAAGGCTGTAGGTTTAATACAGGATTTAACCAGTTTCCAGCTCTTCTATTGTCTTATATACGTTACACTGTAAATGGCAATATTTAATTACAGGTAATAAACACAGAAGCCGCTAATAGGATTATCAACACCAGCTTTCAGTGCCTGGTGCTGTCTGGTAGAAAAGGGAAAGGTGTAATATGTTTCAGTAGGCCCAGCAGTAAACGTCAAAATAATCACAGGAGGACCTGAAGGATGTGGTTTTGAAAACAAGAACAATTTATTCATCTTCTGAGCCTCGTTTGTAAGACCCTTTGCCACTTCCCATGGCTGTGGTACCCTCTAGTGGCACCGCGCCCACAGACAGCACCCGTGTGTGGTCAATGGATGGTGATGCTCAAGGGGGGGTTTGTGGTGCTGCCCAGCGCCATCAGCACCCGTGTCAGAGCAGAGTTTGAAATCTGCAAAATTAAGCTAAGAAAATACCATCAGCATGCTAAAGCTTGCAGGAAGTTTGGGAATAAATCAGACGAAATCTATAGCTTTTCAGAACCTTAATTTTCCTTTTTTTTTTTTTTCTTAATATAGTGTTCAGTTCAGAGAAAAAAAGTGTCAATCATCTAGTTCATTTCTAACCTTGCTCAGTGTTTCATACTGAATCCCTTAGCTGTTCCAGTCTAGAAAGACCCAAATTATAATACACCTGCATCTCAGCTGTTAATACTGCTCAGTCAGTCAGTATTAAGCAAGGTTTAACAACCTACTCTTACATAAAAAAGCCAAAGCAAATATGACTGTGTTTGACTTAAACTAACATCCTTGCTGAAATAAAAATTTGAAGTCACCAGCTTTCTTATGATGATAAATTCCTTGTGGTATATTATATATTCCTTATATTAAAATAATTTAATGTTTCAGAGAAGCACTCGGAGCCTGCAAAGTTTCAGAACTCTTTACTGTCAGCATTACTGTCAACAGTATATACACGGTACCTTGTGCAGATGCTGTATTTCATGCTGGGCTTCTTCATTCAGTGAACACAAGGGACACAGTCTGTAAAATTAACAGCTACTGACTCTAATCTGTGGCTCCGGGCCTCATGTAGGTTGTAATCTAACTCCAAGTACAAAATTATTTGGTTTTCATCATCTGCCTGACTGCCTTGCAGCGACTTAGCATAGTACAAATCTTCACGTTGCTGAGGAAAGTGGGGGGGGGGGGGGAATGCCATATTATTCCCTTTTGCAGTTCAGAAACTGAGGCACAGTATTTTTACATCAATGGCAAAAATATGCCCTTAATTCAGATTGCCTGTGTAGAGGTCTATGGCATGATTCTTTTAGATACTTAGCATTTCCCAGGGCTGTGGGAATAATTTTGGTCTGCTTCAGTTGCTCCGTTCTCCTGAAATATGACCTCAGAGATCAAGCTGGGAACACATACAATATGTAATCAGAGGCCACCTTTCAAAACTTAGTTTCAGTGATTCACTTGTCATCACACAGTAATTCTGTGTTCCTTCAGCTGCCTTCCTTACAGAAGCAACCTTCCTCCTCCCAAAATCCTCTGCCTCAGGCAATCCTTAGGACAAGAGGAGATGGCCTCAAGTTGCACCAGGGGAGGTTTAGGTTGGATGTTGGAAAAAAATTTCTTCACTGAAAGAACGATCAAACATTGGAACAGGCTGCACAGGGAAGTGGTGGAGTCACTGTGCAAGTCACATGTAGATGTGGTGCTTTGGGACATGGTTTGGTGGGTTAGGTGGTGGTGGGTTGATGTTTGGACTTGATGACCCTTGAGGTCTTTTCCAACCTTAATGATTCTATGATTCTCATCCACTTTGTTTCTGGTAGCTTCATCAAAAAAATCAGAGAGGTGCTCTAGACCTTCACTACACAGCCTGAGAGGAGTTTTGAAGTTCCCCTATGTATGTGCTTGAAGACTTGAAGGAAAAGAAAGAGAAGTGAACATCTTTAGAGGTGGTACTGTTGTGTGTCCAGCATAGCTGGACTGACAGCCCCAAATCTGTCTTTTGTGTCTTCTAAGCATGTCGGATTGAAGCCTTCTTTGTGTTATTCTTTTAATAATACTATGTCTAGCCTGTGTGTGTGTAATGTAAATTCTCAGTTTTTTAGGAAGAAAGCAAGATGAAAAAAAGATTATTTGCAAAACCAGATATTTGCTCTGTTTTCCCATGCCTCAGCTATTCATTTCCTTTTACTCTCCTGTGCCTGTAGTCCATCACTGGAGCATTTCATTATTTCACATAACAAAAGCTAAATTTAAGCAGAAACATTAACTTTTAGAAGAAATCTTTAGTACATAAATGTGAGAGAAGGCTAGATGGATAGAACTGTTTTTTAAACAATTAGATTTAAGATATCATTAAATTTGATTAGTTATCAGCCTGACAACACTACACTTGTATTTTAGTTCATTTTTACTATATAGGAATTTGAATTATGTGTCTTGTTCTGTTGTTTTGGTTCTTGATCTTACTGTTACATTTACTAAGCAATCTCTTTTCGATACTGTTATCCTCAATGCAGAAAACAGTTGCATTAGTAAATACTTCAGGGTCATTTTGTGCTGCCTAGTTAGTGCTGCATTCTGGTGGAAGATATTTTGTTCCTCATAAGCACTCTGCAACCTCTTCAAATTCATGGGGTGAAGACCAGATTCTTTTTGCCATTGATTTCTTGGGATACTCTGGGTTGTCTTGGCAAGGATCTAGGCTTTGTTCTTAGCCATCACGGCCAAGCTCATGCATTTATAAAATCTTCAGGTTTGGTCAATCACAGACCATCTGTCTTTGACAGTGGTTTCAACTACTCTACATTACGTTAGACAAGCTGTAGGGATAAGTTGTTGCTTTACCACTACACGCTCTTCGCTATCAGGCTGTTTGAGATGTAGGACAGTGCAGGCTCTGAGACATGGTAAACCAGTCAGACTGAAGACAAGGATTTTCTTTCATCCATTTTGCAGATTACTGCTGTAAGAAGACTTAAAGATCAGCTCACTTGCAGGTTACTCCAAAATATAAGAACAGATCATTCATAGAGCTTACTTGTGGTCTGTGTTTTTTTGGGAGAAAGACCCAAGTTGCTCTTTATGTTGCAATATCCCTTGAAGTTTTGACCAACTTGTGAAAAAAAGTTTTGGTTGTGAGTATCAGAAACACAAAACTGAATTTTTATGTCAATGACTTGCAGTGCAGAATGGGGGATGCACAACTTCTTTCTGCAGGGCGAGTCACCCCCAGGGGAACCAACAGAAAGCATTCTTCATCAAAAGAACTATCTTTCATGCAGGTCAGCCAGTTATGTGATTCAATCATTCCCTTGGCACTCCCTGCAGAGATAACTTGAAATGACCCTTAAGCTTTCTCCCCTTGGCTCTCAAAGCCTTTTCAGGCTGCTGGGCTGCTGTTGTTTTCAGTGTCAGACAGAGAAAACTTGAGCTTTGGTAAAGTTCTCTCTCATTAAAATACTGTTTTTTGGTCGAAGGCATGAATGCTTGACCTGCTTTATTCTCAGTTTCTGACTTTACTCTCCTGCTTTGGTGAACTTGCGTGAAGCCATCACATGTGGTTTTACAAGAGCAAATGAACCTAGGAGATCTCTATCAAAAATGCCAGTAACTTCTATTAAGAGGTTGCCTAGCTATATTTCTCCATAACAACTAGCATCATAGGCCAAGCCTGCTGCTGTTCTAAATCAATTTTTTTTCTCCAAATGTGAAAACTGTGATTTGTTCTTCCCCTCCTGCCTCTGCAGACACTTATATTTCTGTCTCTGATCCTGTAGCATGACCACATTAGGCTTCAGCTAAGACTATTAAAAAGCTTCTGCTTGGTTAACCAAACACAATAAGGAATTTTACATTTTGTATCCAGGTACTCAGCATACCTCAAAAAACCCAGCTCAAACTGACCTTTTAGATTTCACTGGGGTCTTGCACACCTCCTCCCAAATGACAGGCTGGCAGCTTGGGTTCTACAGGTTGGGGGGAGCTGGGGAACTGCCGCAAACCTTCCATCCCTGCCAGCAGCTCAGTTCCTCTGCGGTGGGAGCCGGAATGTTCTACAGCTGCAGCCAGTCACTATGGTCTGGTCTCAGTCCCCTGCCCTGAAGGGGAAGATGACAGCAAACTGCAGATGGTAAAAACTGTCTTGCAACACTCCTGCGATCACTACAGCAGTTGGAGGCATGAGAAATACTGTCCTAAACGAACCAAATGAGGAAAACGTCATTACATTTGATGACACTTCCCTGGTTCCATCTCAGCTGCTTAAAATATCTGGATGAAGCATGAGCTAACAGATAAATAAGACAAAATATTCAGTATTTTTAAAGCTTTAATTAAAAAAAAAAAAAAAGAGGAAGAAGAAAGATTGCTCTTTTCCAATGTGACATGACGGCTGTGGGATTGTGATTTTTTTTTTAAATTTTTTTGCCATTTGCATAAAACCGTACTAACAGTTGGCTGGGTTAAGCCATATAACTGTATCAGTATTGCCAAAGACACCACATTCTGTATGTAGATGAAACAATTTTGTTAGATGAGTGCTTAACCTGCTGCAGCCTGTTCTGATTTGGTGAGTATAAACAAACTGTATGAGGAGGCATTGACTAATGATAAAATAGGTATGGTAAGGCGTAAGTTGGCGCTGGTGTATTGATGCATGCCTCTATTGGCATAATAATACCAGCAAAGCATTAAATATAGATCAGGCCTAAAAATATAACTTGAAAGGTGGTGTGTTAAAATAGCGTTAAATGTTCATTATAGAAAGAAGTGAAATTTTAGGATCTAATAATACCTTTGTGAAATAATCTTGCGCAGTTTAGCACTCTCACTCCTCTGGATTTCAGCTCTGGCTTTTGTTTACCTTGTTTTTCTGGTGAAATTTAGAGCCCAACAAATAGCCAAGCTGAAGAGAGATTTTTGCATTAATAAAGATCGGATCAAATTCTGAGGAGATAGAGCAGAATAGCTGAAGGGAAAACACAACATTTTGTTATAAATTACATGAACACAAGTTTTCTAACACTTTTGGAAAAAATCAGTGTACAGTAGTGATGGGTAGTGTTTTACTAGTGTTGTTACCTCGTTGCTGGCATGTATCCTTACTTGTGTAGCCAGTCTCACACAAATAACTGCAATCATACCCTTCTAGATGACATTAAAAGCACATTAGTGCATCTTTTTTACTCTATGAAAAATACAGAATGTCAAAGAAGACCCAAGCGATTTATTTTCATAAAGGCATTTTTTTTTTTTGCTGTAGAAATGTAACATTATGAAAAGCCTCGGTTTTCTCACCAGTCACAAGTAGTAAATAACTTAACTGTATCACATTATAGCCATTTAACAAATATTCCCAAACCAGCAGCAACATTTAGCTCTGTGAAATAGATTTGTTCTGGATATAAACCAAGGAGAGCAGAATATGTATTTCCTGGCCCTTGTGGATATATGTGATGGAGTCGTGCTAGATGACTTGAATTAAGATGGAGCATGTGTATAACGAGTATCCCCTGGACAGGGATGTTTACATACATTTCCTCCCAACCTCTTTTCCCTCTCTCCCAGATGCTGCTTATTATGGCTTTTTTTTCCCCCACTGATAAGTGAGTTTTAAAGTTGCAGTTTTCTCAATACCGGATAAATGTGTGTAATACATCTCTCATAAAATGTTACTACGCAGATGGGACCGAGAAAACTTTTTCCAGTTTATGAAGCCATCTTTAGTAATATCTACCACTTATGAATAATAAAAGAAAATGGCCTTTGGCAAATTTTAGAGTTTTGTTTTGCTTTCTGTGGAAATCCTTGAAGAAAACGAAAGCTCAGAAATCAAACGATCAAAGCGTGTGATATAAAATCTCCCCAGGTGCACTATACAACCTCCGTGGTTCACATGGATGATACATTTTGCACATGCCTCAAATTCTTTTGCTGTCTCTCTCTTTTTTTTCTTTTTTTTTTTTTTTTTGGTCACAGAGAGTTCTCATTCCATGTTTTCAATGAGCAAAAAGAGATGAGCTTGGGTACTACTTTATTTTTATTTGTTTTGATTAATGTACCACACATACTTATCCGTCTTTGTGATGGTAAATGAAAGAAAATTTAGTAAGAAATGGAAACAAACAGCTAGTAAACACAATCTGGAGTAAAGATTGACCAGAGGAAGAAAAGTAGGTGATAAAACTCTAGAATTTCACTTTATTTAGAGATAAATGGTGGTGAAGGGTAATTGTTTCCCTTGTAACAACAAATGGGGAAATCGGGCGGATTGGGGGTTATGGGTGCCTCAGGGGCCTTCCAGGAGGCTGTCCTGAGCATATATTGCACTGCCCTGTTCAAAATAGATGTGAAGCTTTGGAGGCAGAGGGGAAGGGAAGCAAGTTCTTGGTCTGCTGTTGCTTATACGCTCCCACTGCTCGGTTTTGAGGAGCTCTTATCTGACCTGTGCAGCGCATAGTGTCTATAGGAACCGGTGGTTTGGAGCTATCTACCAGGAGTTCAGAGCAGACAAGAGTGGGGGAGTGATGGCAAAATAGAAGAAAAGTAACCGAAAGAGTAGCTGAAGTTTGGTGTTTCCCATTTAGGAATCCACAAAGAGCTTCTTAGCTCCAAGGTAGGTCCTGGGCTTGCAGAATTGATGGAGTTATGAGATGTCAATGGGAGTGTTTCTTTGGCATGTGAATCCTGCTATACCTCGCTGTACCCGAGGAACTGCAATCTGTATGGGGCTGCATGGGACCATCCTGTGTTTGTGAGAAATTCCAGGGTATTGGTAAGGAGAAGAAAAAAAAAAAATCTACTGTGGCTCATCCAGACGTACCAAAGAGGAACTTGTCACAGTCAATGAAAAATTATAACAGGGACATATTGACCAGTGCTATATGATGAAAGATTCAGTAAATGAATACTTGAACATGGAATGTGTGAAGGCTGAGGAGAAAACATCCTTGGATATCAAACAGTAAGCATTAAGTTTCGTAAGTTTCAGTAGGAAGGAAAATGAGTAAGAGGCTGAGGTTTGCATCATTATTTGCTGGTAATTCTCAAGAACTGGAAAATGATGAAAGGTGATTTTACAAAGAATGCAAAGACACATTGTTGTCTTAGATGTAAGATAGCCAGGAATTTCCTGCAGATTTTGGAGGTTTAAGCAAGTTTGGGATTTGACACAAAGTCTTCAATTTCCAAAAGAAAAATGAAATATGTGTCTCATCCTTTGGCAGTGCACAAAGTTGCTTTTGTTCATGTTTTGATTTACAGAGCTAGTCTCTATCAGACATCTGTTGCTGGATGGATTAACAACACAGTATTTATTTCTTGGCATGGCTATGCAAACTTCTCAGTGAAAGAACAGAAAATATCAGTGACTATAAATAGATGCAGTATTTCAAGTAAGAAAGAAACCAAATTCACTAATCATATGGTAAGTTATTAAAACATTCCTTTCACTTATCATAACAAAGGACAAGAGGCAAAATGATATACATTTCTAAAAAAATATATATTTGTCTATATTTATATTGATGTGTTCTGCTTGTAATTTACTGGGTACTGTGATGGAACCCATGATAAAACCAAAGTCATAACTCTGCAGAGGCAAGGATCTGTGCCTAATTTTAAACATTTGAGTAATATGACTGACTCAAGTAGGCTTACCTGGAGGTTTAAAATTGTGTTGCAAATTCTTGTCGTAGCTGGAGCCTTTTTTTTCTTGCTAATCCGCAAGTATATAAAATATCAAGCTTTCATCTCATTTGATTCAATTAATAAGTAAAATGAATGGTGTCAATATGAGAGGCGAGATGGGGGAGAGGTTAAAAATATGGCACTTGAGACAGGTACCGAAGTGTTCTGACTGAAAATTCAGAGTGATTTAAAAATGTAGGCAGGCTGGGCCACCTATGTAAAGCATCCTTAAAATCTGTAATCATAAGTGACACAAAAAAGGGATTAGAATTTTGGTATCAAGGTTTTTTAGATTGTAACACCCAAGATCTTGAATGACATTAAATAGCTTCATGGTGGTAGAAGAGTTTGGCTCCTGAAAGGGTAATGGGTATACCATTTTCTCACTTGTACTTGCAGTCTTCCACTCTGTTTTAAAAAATCTTGGTTACAAAATTGGCCAAGAACAAAATCCCCTCTTCTTGTCTAGAAAAGCTTTGAAAAAAATCACTGCAGTTCATAAATAACTCTATATTGAAGATTCAGTTACTACAATGTATTGTGTTGCTGTTTTAAATATTTGTAAACATCAAGCCACGGTACTGTGTGTTGACCCTTAATCTTGTTTGATGCATAATCTTTCCAAGTCATACTGGTGTCTGGGTATATTCTTAACTATCGATCCATCAGAAACCCAAAGGGGATTCTACCATCAGCTAAATTAAAGGAGTTAATGGCATTCACAAGAGTGTTAATTGTGTTGCTTCATCTTTATTCTTCTTGTATAGAGAAACATAGAGTAGCATGACTTTTTATGTCAAAGTTTCTCATAAACCACCTTCTCTATTCTGATATGAATGATTTGTAGTAAAACAAAATTGTTTTCCAGAAGGGCTACTTACATTGTTTCTAGTCAGTCTTTAATCACCTTTAGATTTTCCTGTATGTCTTGATATAAATTTTCAGTACTGAGAAGATTTATATAGTAAAGGTTCAGAGATTCTTGTATAATGAATTCCCATGGTCTTTAAAACTCCTAATCAATGAAGGTGCATTTTCAAAATTACTTCCCATACCATAGTTGTATGCTGCTTGCTTCAGAGAGATTCTTGAGATTTATTTGAAACATAATTTTCAGACTTTACTAACTTCAAAAGTTATGGGTTGCCTTTAGAGAGAGTTTTTTGTTACCCCAGTTGCACTGCAGTCATACACTGCACAGTTTGATTATTTTTTGACATAAGGAAGTCCATTCCTCTGTGTCAGTCTTTATTGAATAAATTAGTTTCTTTTTACAAGCATGTATGAAGGTATACACATATGTATGAATATAGAAATATAGACTGAAATCAAAATTAAGGTAAAGAAAAGCACTGGCAAGAAAATGGAATAAGCACAGATTCAGCACTGCAATTCTGGTGATATTAGTGTGTATTTCCCAGATCCTATGACTATCCAGCCCCGTGTTTAGAGCTGAGATACAATTGCCCATTGAAAATTCTTCTTCATAAAGAATAACAGGTTTCCTTTCAGCATCTTCTAATATGTTGAGTAATGATGGCAATATACTTTGAGCAGTAATGCTGATAAAATATATTTGGAAGCTAAGCTGATTTGACTCTCATAGAAAAAAAATAAATTTTCTCATTAGAAATGGGATGTCAAGGAGAGTATAATAAGCATAGCTGCCACATAACATCTGTGCTACATCAGTGTAGGGTGCTGTCCTGGAGGTGGAGAAATACACATCATGGCAATATAAGTTGCCTCTACATCTTTCTTATCCTCTCACTGAGAAACTATTCTCTGTTTCCTGGCAATCCAAAAGTTCTACCAGGAGATACAATATGTAAGTCACATTGTCTGACCGTTTATGAGAAGTAGCTTCTCATATGCCACAAAGGCAGCTGCCTTTTAATATGGAAACTTTTCTTTGACCTTGTACGTCAACAGTCTTTGTTTTAACGAAATTCATCATTATAGTGCCTCATTTTGATGATTCAGTATCCCTATTCAATTGAAAAGGCAATTTTCTTTGATGATGCATATTATTTATTCACTATAGAAAAAAAGAAAACAACTATTTTGGGAAGCAGGTAGTTTTCCAAGAAACTGGACGAGGGATTCATTTACATTTGCAAAACAAATCTACTTATGAAAGAGTAGAGTAACTTTACATAATTTTCTCATAGCAATGCTGCTAAATTTAGATCTGGTCTCAGGGTACATTCTGAAGATGCTCAAATTTCAGAAGCTTTCAAACGCAGGACGTTTGATTTACCATTAAGAGTCTTAGAGAGCTACTCAAAACAGTTTAAATCTGACTTTTGTTTGTCAACCTGTGTCACTGTGTAGACAAGCGTCTTTACAGGACATATTCTCTACCAGACAGTGGAGATCAGTGCACAGGTCTTGCTTATGCAAATTGTAGAGAGCTAAAAATTTTTTTAAAAATCACTTTAGGGAGAAACTTGTTTGATGGTCAAAGTTCAAATGTTTTATACAGACACATTTTTTATCAAAGTTCTTCTAAACTCTGTTGAAGCCTTGCAGGCTTTCGACTCCTGTGCAGTTGGGATACCAGTCTCCTGCACTATCACAGCCAGTACAGCCAGACCTTTCAAGGACGCAGTCAGGGAGCCACTGGTACAGCTTCAGTTCCTTCCACAGAGCGTGTGGCTTTGCTTTTAATTGGAAGAAAACCAGCACTGCAATATTACATCATAGATTACCCAGCTCTAATGAAAGTACAGTATGCAACAGAATCACTCTACTGCCATAATAAAAGATATTAACGGAAGAAAATGACCCTGCAGGATACACTAATTCTCACTCACTGTTTCACACTGCCAGTTTCTTTTCCTCCCTCTTTCCATATGATTAGATAGCTTCTGCAGCATACGTTGGAGATATCAGATAGAATTATTTGGGACTATTTAAAAACAGCAGGTTTTAAATCTTCTTAACCTATGAATAAAAGCTTCAATGTATAAAACAAGTGAACCTGAACTACATAGGACTGAAATACCAAAATAAGCACATGCTGCTTTGAGATACATCTCATGGTTTCAGGGACTGGAATCCTGCATACAAGGAGTTGACAACACTGAGGATCCTATAATCTTCACTGTTCCTCCCTCTGATCTCCATAGATGTGTACTAATGGCAGCAGCAGTCAAACAAAGCTTTTCTTCCCACCGTGGAAGGTACCTGGCTAGGGAAGGGGAAAGTATCTGTCTTTTACCCTCTCACATTACCTTGAATAAACGGTTATATTCAAGCTTGTAATATAAATATTAAAAGATCTAATCTGAGCTCACAGGAGATTCTTGCAGAGGAATAGTCTCCTCTGTGAATACAGATGGTGGAATTGGGTCCAAAGGAAATGCTGTGATCAAACTCTTCTCATGTTTTCATAAGCAGTTGAAGTTTTATCACTGATAAACGCAGGTGAAGACTTTCCTCCAAAATGCTCTCTCCCACAACACACTTGACTGACAGCTCTGAAGTGTCACAACAAACCTTACTCACAGCTGCTAGATGGATAA
>NW_010137421.1:0-16666 GCF_000699245.1 Pterocles gutturalis | reverse complement strand
CGGGGTGAGGCCCCCGGTGCTCCGGGGTGCAGCAGCGATGTGCAGGGAGCACCGCAGGCCCTCGCACACACGGTGTGAGTGTCGAGGAACATCCCAGCTCGACGGTGAATTCGAACGCTGGCAAGTGCACTGTGCTCGCATCCGAGTTAGCCTTACCCGTAGCACCTTTTATTCTGAAGGATAAAGCTGCACCCTTTGCGTTAGAGGAAACAGTCACAAGTGACATCAATGACAGCACAGAGACACCAATATACAGAAAACGATGATCTTGTGCTTCCCGACTGGCTCATTCAGCTTTCCTTTCCCATAAAGGGCTCCCTCGTTCTTGGAGGATGGACCGTTGACTCTTCTGCAGGCGCTTGAAGGGACTCTTAAGTGCCGGCCGTGAGCCGTGGTCCTCACGCAGGCAGTACTTCTGCTCAGGTAAGGGCCCCTGTCAGCACAGCACTACCGACGTGCAGCTGTCCAGAGTAACTCTCACGCGGAAGGAAAAGTGGCTACTGGCATTACTTCTGTTACTGTAATTTAGTGATACTAAGTTACTAACAAAAGCCTTATTTTAATGTTAGAGCTTTAAGCAGTTAATTGTGTTAACAGGCACAGTGACCTCAGCCTGCTTTCCCATAGCAACCACACCGCAAAAGTCCTGTCAGGGACTTCGTTAGCAAGTAAAACAAAAAATGGGAGCACTGAAATTACATCTGTAAGGTTTACTCAGCCTGGAAAGTGTTCTTTTAAGCCAGCAAAGTTTCAGGAGATAAAGTAGTTCAGTGGAATATAGCAACAGCTTGCTGTCTGTCCTGCAGGTGCAGCTTTTGAGAGATTTCTTCTGCAGCTGTATGTCACTGGCTACACTGAGAGCTCCTTATATCCCATGGATCCACACCTCCCCAAGCACAGGCACACATGCACAGAGGGCTGCATGAGATGTGCTCTGTGATTTCTCAAAAGAAGTTTTCAGAGAGAGCACAGTGAACGATCCCTGTCCCATTACTTAAGAATAATTACTGAAACTGGAGCTAAAGGAACCTATTCAAGGTGTTTTAGTCAATCCTTCAGTTCAATCAGTTTTACCTTAACTTTCTTTACCCTGTTCTGAGAAACATCCAAAGTATACAATGCCCATCTCCTTCCACTTGCAGAAACCTCGTCATTGGTAGGCAAATTTATGGTCTCTAAAAGTTGATATACATCTGAATGGCAGCTCCTTTTAGCTCAGAAACATCTTCCTAAATTGCTCTCCTCAAGTCTGTCATGTTAATATAAAGTCCAAGGCACAATTAATCATCCCCATCCCATGACATTGACCATTTGAGAATGATTACTGAAATTTGAGTTGAGCCTTCAGAAATTATCTGGCTTAATGCAGACATTTCAGATTTTCACCCTTTTTTGAAGGAAGGCAGGTTCATATGAATCGTACAAAAATAAGCCAACTTTTAGTTAGTATAGCAAAAGTGCATATTTCAGACACCACAAGGAAAGAAGTACTTTTAGAGTGGTATTATTTCTGCAGCTGTTTTACAAAAAACCAACAAAATCTGACATGAACACATTAGGAGGGAAAATGCAAGGGTGGTGGATATTATGTGGTTTTCAAGACAGGCAACAGGATGGCAAACTCCGTTGAGCTATTGGCCAAAGTATCTAGTACAGAAAATAATTCTCACACCGACATTTTTAGATCTGATACCACTTCTCTTTGCCTTAGGTGTGGAAATAGGTAGGCTGCACAATGTTATGTGTATCAAATAAGCACTCCTGGTATTTCAGGCCAAGCCTGACTTAATGAGATGACACACAGTGCTCTATTGCTCACTCTTTAATAATAAAACCCTGCGTTTAAAGACTGTCTGAAAAGTGACAAGGATTTCCGAGGGTTGAAGGTCTCTTGTTCTGACACTGCAAAACTGTGAGGCTCTAGCTGAGGGCAGAGCAATAGGAATACCATTTCTTGTCCATATGTTTTAAAAAAATAAATTCTGTGCTACATGTTAAGCAGACCCCACATTATAATGACAAGAAATGGAGAAGGACTTTCATAAACATAACTGAATCAGCTGATAGCTACCAAAGTGATGTTAAAACCCACGTTGCAATTATGGCTGGAAATTTAAAACTATGATGGCACCTTTTCAGTAAAATTGAGCTTTCGGGAGAGTGATTTCTCCTGCCTTTGGGTTTTAGATCATTCAGTGCATTATAAATCACTCCTCCACAAAACTGTGCACACAGGATAAGCCCTTCTACTAAATCTCCCCCTTAACTATTCCATGTCACCACTGGAAAAATGTTACATTTGAAGGTATAATACATAAGGTGGCTTGGGGTCCTGAGTTATGTAGTTCTGAACTTGGCTGTGTGGGGAGTAATGTGCAGCAACACTAGTTTGTTCCTTGAAGAATCTATTTGAAAATGCTTGTACAAAGGTTTTTAATCGGCTTCACCTATTTCAAGAAAACACCCTCCAAATCTGAAAGGCCGGAGGACCTTCAGGAGTTGTCTTCCACAAGCCTCATTTGGCCAAGACTGTTGTGCATTACAGATCCCCAAGATGTTAAGTTTTGTAAGGACAGTCTTGTTACTGGGGAATAAAATCTGTCCCCTGTGGCAAAAAGTGATCAAATGCAAGTGCAATTGTCTCTCTTGCTGCCTCTGGTTTTATAAGAGCAGAGGTGGGTTCTTCAGGTGAAAGGGTGATGGCTGACCTTTGAATAAATACTTGATCACCTAGCTACTTTCTGTCCTTCAGTGTAAGACTGCTTTTGTCATTTAAAGGGTTTCCTTTCTTCAAAGGCAGGCGAAAGGTGGCAGCTTGCCTTCTCTGTATGTAAACCTTAAATCTGAGTGCGCTGGTGGATGGATTTGTCCGAGACGCAAGAGAGAATTTGTACCCAGTGGTTAAAACCTGCTGCCTTCTTTCCACTGACAGACACAAGGAGATAGCTTTTGTTCAGATACAGCACAGGAAAATACCTGAATATTTTCAAAGACTTCACATGAGCATTTCTTGTGGTTGTCAGAGGTCAGGAAAGGGATTCAAGACCAGTTAGTGGCTGGCCATAGCTACAATACTCCTGTTGCTGAATTATTTTTTTCTGTTTCTCTTGTCCCAGTCTGGCACTTGCCTGCAAGTGTGTTTGATTAAGGAGATGAGTGACTTTGCCTGTTCTATTGATCAGAATAAATTACCAGCAGCTAATTTATGGACCTCACAAAAGTGCCTTTGACATGGTGAATTGTGCTCTGTTGTTCAGGTAATTGGGTTGTCAGGAAATGTTATTGGTTACTATACAGTTATCTCTTATAGAATATCGGCCTGCTTCGTGGAAATTGACAAAATCTTTTAGACTTCCAGTTCCCAAGATGTCATGAAGACTCTGAGTAAGAAGGAAATAAGCATTCTTCTTGATAGGAGTGACTGTAGTAAGAACATTTTGCCTGCTGTATGTTGATTTCCCACCCCCAATTTCTGTAAAAAAGAAAATTACTTTTCGTGTACTTGCAAGTTCAGGGGGCTTGGTGGTGGCCAGCATTTGCAGATTCAGCTTAACACGGGGGGAAAATGTGCCCCATGAATCTCATGCACGAGATTCATGATTTTGTCATTGGCTTTTTGATGTCTGAGAAGCATAGAACAAAGCTCACCTTTTTTTTCTGGGTATGTTGCAAAGATTACAAAGTTAAACTTGGTTCTGTCACACCACTAGAGAATACACAAAACACACAGAAATAACAAATGGGCAGCGGCAGGGTGTTTTTACATGTGGTTGTTTTTACAGCCAGCTTCTACACTTGCAGGCCATGACATCTGCAAAAGCGAGAAAAATGCAAACAGAGGATCCTTGTGAGGCTGAAAAGTGAAGGCAGCACAGGAGCTCAGCAGCTCACTTTGGATGTTTGGGTGAAGAGCTCCTACCTGTGAAATGGGAATTTCCATTGAAATTACAGGAGGCAATTTTTTTTTTTAGCTTAAGACAGCAACAGCAATCAAATAATCCTTTCTGATGGTGCCTTCCTCTGGCCGTTTCTGCACACACTGTGTTTGAATAAATGTACATTGATCATATAGTGGTACAGCATTTTTAACTCATTACTCTTTTCCCCAAGTGAGCGGCACGTGTAAAGAGATTTTGTTTTCTTTTTTAGTTATTGGGTCTAGATTAGTGAGAAGGTTGACACTAATAGTAGCTGCAGGAAAGTTTTGGTGATTAGATGGCTTTTGTGTTCAGCGTTGGACACAGTGAAACACAGGGTAGTTCTGTATGGGTATGTCTCACTGTTTGTGTCTGGCTGCAGTGAGGTTCTTTCCGTATTTGTCTCCCTCCTGCCCCAAGGGAGCGGCGCTGACACAGGGTTTCAGTAAAAATTGGTCCTTCAGGTAGCAAAACCTGTCCCTGTTCAAAGGCGCTAAAGAGCAGAAGAGCACAGACTGGGAATGTTTGATGGGGAGTCACTGCAGGGAGATGCCATGTGGGATGCTGTATTCCCAGCAGAGCACTTTTGCACAAGCCTGTCTCACAGCTTTCTCCCTCAGTATCGAGACTCAAGTCACTGGAGCCTCAAAGACAGCTCTGGCCGGCTCGAGTGTGCTGCGCTGGCCAGCCACAAACAGGGGATGCATGTGGGCTCTTGACATCCACAGCGGTGGCCAAGGCAGCACAGAGCTAAGATGGGCCCCGAGGCTGCAGAGGGACCTGGCAACAGGTTGCTGGGCCTTTGTTCTCTCCAGGTCTTGCAAGAGCACTGCTGAGTGCCGTGGGGTGGTTTTGTTTATATCCTCCTAGCTCTGGAACTCTCATCTCAGGAAACGCCAAACCTTTTGATTCTCATGGGAACATGGGAATTGTCTCTGGGGAACCCACATGACCGCTCCACGAGTCGTGTGTGAGACAGACCTGCTGGGGTCATGGTGTGGCTGGAATGAGGGAGCTGTGCTGGCGGGAGCGTGGTGACCTTTGGAGGCTCTCTGGCCAATGACCACTTCAGTTTCTCCGTATGCAGGGATAGTTTCCTTCCTCAGAAGAACTTGGTGCTTGCGCCAGGAGTTTGTCTACCCATCAGCTTTATAGAGCCCAGAGGGAAGGAATGGTTAAGGAGGGGTTTTCTCCACCCAGTTCAGTCCAGGCCCAGTACCGATAGCTGGAGGAGGGCTGTGGGTGGCCCCCTTTGCCATTGCTTCTGTAGGAGCTCTGTGATCCTTAGAACTCCCCTGAGTTTTGGGTTATCAAGCACCCCTTGTTGCAGCTGCATCAACTGCAGAATGGCTCATTTACTGAGCACAACAACAGGCTCCTGTCTGGGCAGGATTCCACTGGCAGTTCGTGCCTGACCTGGAGACCTTTGATATTTTGGCTGGCAGACTAGTTCTCTGTGCCCTGCTTGGTATTTCCCTGTAAAATACACACTAGGTTGTCCTTTCTTTAGGAAACATTACCCTTCCTCCCACTCATTCCTGAGTCCAAGCATCACTGCGAATGTGCTTAGCTGGAAGGTCCACCCCTTTCTGCACTGAGTGTGCAAACCCACTACCCGCGGCTTCCTCCTCGGACAGCACAGCGTTCCAGATCGGGAGGTGTCTCTGAGGTCCTGCAGCGGGATGTATCTGCATTTCCAGCTTTGCTTCCTGGAGGGGACATTTTAAATGCACAGTACAGCTGTGTACTGCCAGCCTCAACAGGAGCAGGGGAGGCCCAAGAGGTTGGGCTGCTTTGGGATGGTATTTCCAGTGGATCCTCATACTGCTGCTTTTTGTGGGTATCTTTGCCTGCTGTTAGCCAGGGATAACAAGACATGTTGGAGGAGTTTGTGAATTGTTCTGATGGGAAGAGCACACTTGCCTGTACCATGCTTACCTTTTGATCTTGTTGATATTTTGATCTACTTCTTGCCTTGGAAATTATGTGGAGTTTTCTTTTTCCTCCTCTTTTTTTTAGAGAAAAAGGTTTAGAGAGACATGGAGCTTGAAAGAATCATTCAAGACACACTGACATGCTTCATCCAGTCCCACATCCCTGCTGCAGACCTCAGGTATATTGAGATATGAAGATCCAATCTAATTGTTCTAGCCTGATGTCTGTGTTAATTGTTCCTCTGCACATTATACTGAATTTCAAGTAGAGCTTTGTAGCTTTCCTGTTCTTTGCGTTGCTTTCCTTAAGTCAGATCCAGGATGCATGCAATTTGCACAGGCTCTGATGTGAATACTTGAACAACTATCGTTTAGCATTGTAATCTAGCAATGTCATTTATTTGACAACCAAGATGATTAATTTCCTGTCCAGTAATACACGTTAGCATACGGGATTCCCTTCATTCCACAGTGCTCCCGAAGGGCTTTCTGAACAGCATAACGCTATGTCAGGGCTCTCCCTGTTTTGAACTCTGCCTGCATGCAGAGCCACAGACACCTTGAGTCTGCAACACAGCAGCTGGTTTTGCAGCCGGTGGCAGCAGTGTGGAAAGCAGCAAGCAGAGAACACCATACCCTATAGAAATTGCACCTTGACAGAATATGATGACCTCGCCTGAAACCTAGTCAGCATAGAAAAGTCAGAGTTTGAGCACTTGGCATATTTTGGCCAGCTCAGATGAAGCACCTACAGGAGCACAGCCCCTGGACACATGCTAGGGCTTTCATTTGGGGCTGCCCAGGAAGGAGGACAGCGTGCAGTATTTGTAAATGCTTCACACTCAACCACTGATCACCCCCTAGCTGGCTTTACTGGTGGGATCTGCCCATAAGATACAGTCCACATACAGTCTTTCAGCTGTACAGAAAGATAGGAGGAATGAGGATGGAGAGAAAGAAAGAAAGAGAGAGAGAGAGAGAGAGAAAGAAAGAAAGAAAGAAAGAAAGAAAGAAAGATAAAAAATTGGCCTGTTGACCCTGCTGCCATGTCCTGTGTTCTCTCTGTCCCCAGTGGGATGGATGATGTTTTCTTCTCTTACATCACGGGTGTCCTGGAAGAGCTGGGTTCACCGGAGTCCTCTGAGGAGACCTTTGACATGGACACCTTTGTGGAAATGATGGAAGCATATATTCCTGGTTTTGCAGAAATCCCCAGGTATGTGAATGTTACTGCTTTGTACGTGGATGCCATGTACTGGGAGCCTGGACCCAAGCCCCTAAGTACCATAAATCCTTTTGATATACCCACTTAAAAAGCTATTACTACCAAACCATTATGATTAAGTCAGGCTTTGCCTAAATACACAAATGCTAATTCCAGTATAGTTTGCAAGTAGGTCCTAGGCCATCTGAAATACCAGCGTATTTTATTGGGCTTCCTGTCAAGCCTTGTCTTTTTATAAAGAGGTACCCAAGTAGGATAGACTACTGCTTTTATTCCTCACACTAACTATACAGCTTCTGTCTCTTGCAGTGGGGATGTTTGTGAAATGATGATCTCCCTCTCAGAAAGGCTTGGTGAAGCTCGCAACAAAGGTGAGTTACACAATTTCAGCACAAGAAAGTATGTTCTGTATGTGTTTTCAGTATTAGTGCTTGGAGTTGGGCAATGTCAGAAGATAAAATACAATCTTGTTTGCTACATTTAGGATCTCATAGGGTGGCCTGAATTGGTTGACAATTTTTTTTTAATGTTCAGTCTGTTTTTTGATATTAATACATGGGAGGTTTGAGTCATGTGGAATACTGTCGAAGACACACTGGGATGAAAAACACTGGACCAGATCTCCAGATACCTCTGTTGAGATCAAATCCAGAGTAATGAGGAAGAAATAGCAGATGCAGGGCTGCTTGCTGAAATTCTGCTGTAGGTTAATTCTGAAAGTGAGGATTTCTTCCTGCCTCCGGTAGCCATCTCCCTAAGTGACACTACCACTGGGCAGCCCATGTCAGGTGCATCATCAAATAGAGAATCCATCTGGTTATCTGTATCAATTATAGACTTGGAGCATCCTCAAAGCTCACTTGCCATTCACTCATGAACCCTGGCATGGATGCAAAATCAGCAATGATGTGCTCTAGCCTGCACTACGCAGGACTGCAGAAGACTACACTATCCCAATGGCCCTTTCTAACTTCAGCATTCCCAGATCAGCTGGGTTGCTATATTAATCATCCACAAAGGTGCTTCCCACTGAAAAACAGATGGGTGAAGTGCCTGGATATTAAACCTTTCAGGACACACCAGTCTGGAGTTTGTTTATCTAGCAATATCACTGCTGTCTTAACATAAGCCAGAGAGCTACACAGCATAGAACAGACAGTCCTGTCTTATCTTACTTGCTTTCTTCAACTTGACAAAACCTACTGCTCTGCTCCCCTGCATCCAACCCTTTAAGGATCCTGATATAGCCAGAGTGTGGAAGGGCAGCACCATCCCAGTTTTAGAGAGGACAGAACAGAGGTGAAATTATTCTTCTTACAGTGACACACAAAGAGCCTGTAAAGAGAGATGTATCATCAGAGTAACCTGATCACAGGATGTGCTAGCCTGGGGACTACCAGAGTGTATCCCCAAGTTTAAAATCAAAACCACACCTTAGTTCAAAATTAGAGCAAACACCAGGGAATTCTTAGAAATGTAACAAAAGTACCATAAGTATCCACAGCCAAAGCAATAGAGGGCTGAGAATAGACAGGTAGAATTGAATTTGCAAGCAGCCCGTACCCAGTAAGGCCTGGCAATGCAGTGCTTGGGTGCTTCAGGGTGCACTGGCACTGCTGTCCTTCAGGTCAGTGTGAGCAGAGGTGCAGCTGTCCCTCTGAGGGCAGGAAGAACAGAAGTGCTTCCCAGTCTTGTCACTTAAGGGATTTGCTTCGGCACATGATGCACTGACAGTCTAATGCCAACAGAAAGCACAGAGCTCTAGCCTTAGTGGGACTGTTCCTCAGGAGATATCACTATGTCTTTAAGAAAAACCTGGCCAAAAGGCTGTGGAAAGCGGGACCGAGGCACCCTCTGAAGACCTGAGCAAGGGCCAGGAGCCTGGAGCTGGAGCCTGCAATGGGGCAAGGCTGTGCACGCCAACAGACGGAGCTGGGGCCCAGGTATGAGCACCCCACTAAGGAGCATGAGCAATGGGGACAGTCACACAGACTAAGCCTACCAGCACCACCTGAGGGCGTTTACTCAGTCTGGAAGGAACCACAGCATAGGCTGTGACACAGCATCACTGGTGTCTGTGATCTCCATTGCATGTCCTGAGCAAGACTGTGTCAGTAAGTGGAAAAAGAAAATTATGTGCTGACAGAAGAGTATGAGCCATCGCTCTGGCTCATCCTTTCCAGCTGCTGGAAAGGATGAGCCAGAGCGATGGTTGAGAGAACCTGTCCTGGTGCCTTCAGAGATCCCACAGCAGCACTGTGGGGACTCCTCTGCAGCACTAGCCAGGCTCCACCCTGCTTCACCCTGTTTCCATAGCCTCACTCCACAGTTTGAGCTGGATCACCATTTCTCTCCCCAGCTATCATGAAGTACCTGCACAGGAAGCAGTCACGTCTCTGTGTCAGTCCCAAAGACTCTGGTCCCGCTCTCAATGACCTTCTGTGCCGTGTGCTTACTGAGCAATACAGCACTGAGTCATTGGCTCAGCGGTCCTGATCCTGCAGCACCATTCAACATGACCCATGCAAGAGGCATTGCAGCACATGGCAGATCTCCCCCACCTCCTTCCCCCATGCTTTGCTTGCTGTTTCTCCAGTACTGATCTCTTCCTGCTCTGCAGTGCAATTGTTCTGTGTCCACAGCCTTCTAGCAACTGCTGCTGCTGCAGTTCCTTCTGGTGTAGCCACAGGTCACTGTTCAGCAGTCCCTTCCCTTACTCACCAAAGCACATAGAACTTCACAAGGTGAGGGGGAGTTCGAGCATTCACACCACAATAACCAGAAAGCTCCTAAGGAGACACATAGCAGATGAGCTAGGTTACCCAGCAGCCCTACTTTAGAGAAAGCTGAAATACAGGGGGAGGAGATTAAGGAAGAGTAATGCTTTGTCCTTACAAAGATACAATCCCCTGTTAGCTTTGGGAATGGGATTTAGTCACATTTGGAAGGAGAGTGAACCTTCAGCTAAGGGTAAGATGAATTTCCTGACAGTGCAAAACCAGAGAGGCCCTTTTCAATAGCCTGCTCCTTACTACATCCCCAAGTTACCTCTGTCTTGCTCCAACTAGGAAGGTGATGACTTGAAGGATGAGGTGGAGCTGCTACTGGAGATGTTCCCAGCCTGTACCATGAACCAGGCAGAGAAGGCACTCGCCATGGCCTTGGGGAACTTGGAGGAGGCAGTGCAGTTGATTGTGGAAGAGAAGGTGGAAATTGGCCCAGCAGATGCGAATGTGAAGGTACTGTACTCTGAGCTGGGTGGCAGCAGGCCAAGGAGCAGGGCAGAGCTCAGGGACACACAGGTGTCCCAGATGCCTGCTGCGAGGAGAAGCTTTGACTGTAGGAACTTTCCATGCAATGAGCCAGGGGAATCACCCAGAGCACCAACCCTCTCCCTCCCTTAGCCCTCTTGAGTACAGGCTGTGCCCACAGCTGAGCCAGCACCCCAGCAGAGCTGTGGCTGGCACCCCGCTTCCCGCAGGAGCTGGAGCGCTCCACCAGCAGTTGGGCTTGCTGAGCTGGCAGGGGGAATCTGTACACGCCACGTGTTGTGCTGCTCACGCATCTGCCTTGTCTCCTCCCAGGAACTGGCACGGCCCCGCAGAGCACCCAACCACGAGGAACTAAAACAGGTTATCCTACAGAAGTAAGTACCCAGCAGCAAAAAAAGCCCTTATTCTGCTCGCAATAGAGGAGAAGGTGGCAGTTTGGGGAAGGTCAGAATTACAACATGGTCTATAAAAAACTTGGGGCGTACGATGCTTAGAAAGGATGCTGTGAAGCTGATTTGAGTGTAGCTGAACACATCTAAGCACAAACACAATCATCAGTTGGGGAAAAAAACAGGTTTGAGTTTCCTTCAGAGCTCTGGCACAGAAGCAGGTTACCTGCACCAGCTGGGTCACAGCCCAGGCTCTGTGTGAGGTTTCAGCCTCCTACAGGTACAGTGTAAATCACAGTACTGTCAGCTGAGATCCCAGTTAAAGGTTCAAGGCACAAACATCATGCTGCAGATCAGGTAACACCTGTTGACTTGTAGAACTACAGCAACTCATTCATACCTCCATCCTTGGAGACAGTCCAAACAAGGCTAAAGATATCTAAGAGAATGCCTGTACAGCAACATTGAGAAGATTAAATCTCAGTTGCTGAAGGTGTGAATTCAATGCATTTAAAGAAACCTCTCTGAAGTCCCCCTGTGGACTTCTTGGGAATGAAAGTGGCTTTAGATTCATTTACCTTTATTCATTTCCAAAAGCATTTAATTCTCAGTTGGAGAACCCACACTGTGGTTTCATTGATCCACTTTAAGATCTCAGCTTTCATGAGTATCCTCTTGTGGGCATGCAGATTCCACGTGTCTGTCTAGCCATGCCTTTTCCACCACTTTACATCCTCCCCAGCAACAGAATAAACAGTCAGTGGGCTAGGGAAGATAAAGCAAGGCAGAATGGCATCCAGGCAGAATAAGCAATCTCTGTCCTTGCCTGTCTCCTGTGCAGCCTTGTTCCAGAGTGACATGCAAGGGAACAAAAAAGCACCAGGTGCTAGTTATGTTTCTGGGAACTTCACTTTAATGACATTTTGGCAACATCCTGTACTTTAAACATCACTCAAGCACAGGTAGAGAGAGCAGATCACCATAGCTGAAGATACACAGGAGCAACTATACTAACTACTGAGGGAGAAGTCATGGTCAGCTGTGCTGTCTGCCTGCTAAACCAGCACCAAAGTCTCAACAGTAGTAACTCAGCAGTACAGCAAGCAAATGCTTGGACCCCAATGTTTCAGTCACATAGGGAATGAGGTGATGCGTTTATGCGGTTGCTTCCAGCACAAACCTGTTCTCTAGTCAAGTAGTAGGTGGAGCATGAAAGGAACACCATCTCTTCGGGATCGAAGCAGCCAGCTTGGTTGTGTAATCTCACCTGTCTCCTTTGGCTGCCATCACTTGGGCTGAGAAGGAGCAAAGCTGCCCCAATGGCAGAGCACCCCTGACCTCAGCACCTTGCAGTTCTGCAGGGGCTATCAGCATTCTCAACAGCCTGAGTTTTCAATACCCTTCACATATGGCCAAGGATGCTACTCCAGGAGAATCCTGATGGATTCTCGCCAGAAGGATGACACACTTCTTGCCCACTTCATCGAGAGGGGAACATTAAGTGCTCCTAGCTGCAATCTAGGCAAGTAGGACACCTTGCACAGACACAAACCAGCCAAGGGAGAAGGGACATAGGCTGTGAATAGTCCCAGGCAATGCATGTTAATGGTGTTCACTAAATGCTGCTTGTTTCAGATACATGATGGTGGATAGTGCAGATGATCAGAAAACACATCGGCCAGCTCCACCCAAAGAGGTAAGAAGAGCAGTTCCAGCTCCCCCGCAGTTTGAATGTCCTTTGGCTACAAGGTTTAAAAATTGGGCTGCAAGTCCAAAAAGCAACAGGGCAGGTCAAAGTCGGAAGCATTCACAGAGCCCAGAGCATTCACTAGTCAGCAAAGAGGGAAGAAGGTGCTGCAGGGTTTGTCCGTTCCTACCATTCCTGACTAGCATGACTCCTGCTCCCCCCATCAGACAGTTTCCTGCCCAGTTTTGGCCAAGGTTCCCAACACAAAGGCTGAGTAAAGCAGCACACCCCAGTCTTCCTGCACCCGCCTCCCAGAGCACAGCTCTGCTTCTGCTTGTCCTCTCCCCTTCCCTGACAATGTGGCTGTCCATCCACTTGGTATTAATGTCTGTCTTCTCCAGGCTCCCAAGAAGTTGATCCGCTATATTGATAACCAGGTGGTGAGTACAAAGGGAGAGAGGTACAAAGACATCAAGAAGCCTGAGAGCGAGGAGATGAAGAGAACCTACATCAGCCTCAAACCAGCCAGGAAGTACAAGTTCCACTGACAGCCTCCTGCTCTCAAGCCTCCACCTCACTGGCCAGGCATGGCAGGATGGACACATGGCACTAGCGAAGAGGGAGCTCTTCCACCTGCCACTAACTGGAACTCACCTGGGAGCCAAGACATTGTTTTCAGCTTCTTCAACTAACCCAGGTGACAAGGAGACTTCTTGTGTAGCTGTCCCTTAGCCCCCAAGAGCACACCACAGTGGCTCTCCAGGGCCTGGGCACTCTCTACTATTCCTTGCATGGGACATTTTTAGATCCAAGATGTGGCTTGTGCTTTTGCAGCAAGCTTTTTACAAGTCTGTGTGCGCTGTTGCTTTGAATTGAGTGCCAGTGTTAATAAAGATGATGTGAGTTGGTGTGTAGTTCAGCCGGAGCATGCACGTGCTTTACAAACATCACCTCCAATCCCTCCTGGGGCCAAAGATAGGAGCAGGGTCATCATCTCTTCCCCTAATTACTCTCTTCATCACATTCACCACAAGATGTAGCTGCTGTTTGGTTGACCACCTAGTGGATACAAGGGCTGAGGCTGAAGTCCAGACCAGAGCTAGGCTCTCCCTGCCAACACAACCTGCAGCACGGCCAGGGTTCCTGCCATTTCTCACCACTGTTGAGTGCCAAAGCTCCAGCCACACGACTATGAGGACAGAGTAGGAGAACTGGGTGCTACTGAAATGTAAGTCAGAAGCTGGAAGAAACACATGGCAATGACCAAGTGCTTTCAGCGACAGCACAGCTAAGTTTGGTGTTTTTCTCCCAGTGAAACTGCAGTCAGGAGCATGTTCCCCCTGAAAACAGCTCCCACTTTGCACCTGCCTAACCCAGCGCCCTAGGCCTGGACAGACGCACTGCCTGTGCTGGGGCCATGCTAGCCCTTTGGTGCCACGTTGGACAGCAGCTGTGGGCTGGAGCTGGGCTTGCTCTGCCCTCCTCCTGGACCCCAGAGGGGCCTGCCCTCTCCCAAGAGGAGGGCTGGCAGCTTTTCTCCTTTCTGCTCCAGCCAGCCTGGTTTATTCCACAGCTCTGCTGGCACACCCTGCACACCCACCCCAGGGGACAGTCCCCATCAAACACTCTCCTGCTCTCTGGACAGCTGCCGCTTAGAGATTTAAAATACAACAAATAATAAATCCTATCTATTAGCTGGCCTGGCCAAGGCCTGTTCAGCACCATGGTGTTCCTGCAAGTCACTCGCTCTCTCCACGCCACTGCAGAGGGAGTTACTTTCCCTGGAGGCACCAATGAAGCCCACCCACAAACACCCAGTGGCTGCTAAACAGCCCCAGAGGAAAGAATGAGCCCCACTCAGGTCAGCCTCACCAACGGGACCAATCTCTCCCTCTGCATGTCTCCACAGCAGCCAGTTCCAGCATCATCTTGGTATACCAGCATTGCATCAATATCCCCCTCCCCAGCAGCAGCAGTTCTAGATCTGGAGGTTGATGAAAGGGGCGAAGCCAACCACGTCCTGGAGGAGAACGAGAGCCCTCTGCAGCGGAGGCTCCACATCCAGCTCCACCCCACGGCTTCGGAGAATGCTCAGGCTGGACTCAGCCACATTGTGGCAATGCTTCACCTTCAGCGAGCGCAACTTGGGACAGTACTCAGCCAGGACCCTGCCAAGACAGAGAGCACATGCAGGTTGCAAGCCAGGATGCTTGAGTGCACCACTCACCCTCTTCTCTACTCCCTGCAGCCCAGCACTCACGGCTGTGCCACACATGGCCATCCTTTGGGAGCAGCACCGTGATGGTCCGAGAGAAACACAAGGATCATGGTCTGATCCCAGACCTATCCTCCATGACATGCTGGGAAATTTGCTGTTAGTAGCACACAATGCCTCTCCTGAAGGGCCTGCTAATGGCTTCTCTCCCAGAACATGCTCTCATTGCTTTCAGCATAAAGAAATCTGACTTATCTCTCTGGTTCTCTTCCTCTCCCACCCCAGACACCTGCTATCCCCACCCCAGCTCCTCATGTTGCTCAATACCTGATAGAGTCATTCTTGACTCGCAGACACCCCGTGAGGTCCAGGTGCTCCAGCTCAGGGCAGCACTTGGCAGTCTCCTCAACTGCCACGTCGCCCACGTTGGCATTGACAGCCAGTGACAGAGACTTGAGCCTGCTGCACTTCTGCACCAGGTAGCAGATGGCCTCATCCTTCAGCTGGCGACAGGCTGTCAGGTCCACAGCCTCCAGCGCCTTGCAGTGGTCAGCCAGGCTGCGCAGGGACAGGCTGTCCACCCACTCGCAGTTAGCTGGCGCAGGTTGGGGCAGCTCAGCGAGATGGCCACCAGCGCGTGGCGGCTGAGCTGGGCACAGCCCTTCAGCTGGATCTGGTGCAGGTGATGGTTCTGCCCAATGACCGGGAGCAGCTCCCTGTCTGTGAGCCAGTCGGAGCAGTTCTGGAGTGCCAGCTGCTGCAGTACTTCGTTGTCCTTCAGCAGGTTCACAAAAGCAGCTCGAGGGATGGCAGGTCCAATCTGCATGGGGAACCCAGAAGAATGAGGCATCTCCCAGGGTTTCAGAACAGCCTGATCCTCACCAAATACTCTCTCCTCCCCTCTCTTCCACTGTGACAGTGCTGACCAAAGCCACTCCCTCTCCCAGGGGAAACCCTGCCATCAGGCTTTTCTCCCCTCATGCCAAGGCTACTGCCACAATCTAGAAGATGCTCTGGCTTCTCCATCCCCCATCATCACCCCTGCATTTATACACTTGTGGTGAGCTCCACACCTCTGTTTTCCAAAAGCTCTTTGCTAGACCACTGTGTGTCCTCACAGAGCAGCAGCCACTCCTGTCTTTCCAAGTCCCAGGCAGTGTCTCCCAGGGCCAGCACAAGCTTTCCCTGAAGACCAGGCACAGAGTTATCTCCTGTCAGACCCAGTCTATTGCACTCCATGAGGACAGAGGACACAACAGGCCATCTGGAGCTGGCTTGTTGCTGCCAGCCAGTGCCCCATATTGGCCTGGGTGGATCTTCCAGGCTCACTCCTCCCAAGGCCTCTTGCTAAAGACACTGCCATTACTGGGACCTGAATCACCACCTCTCTTCCCATCTGTCCAGTTGGACACCTGAGCCATTAACCCCAGCTCCTGAGCAGAAACCAGCCTCCTTGCCAGGGTTTTCTTCTCCCCACACAGTCAGCTGCTCCCCTGTTATCTCCAGAGCAGTAGGACATCTGTGTCTCCCCCAGCCTCAGAACCATCAATACCTGACTTGAGTCAAAGCAGCGCATGTTGGCCAGGTACAGCTGGATGAGAGCCTGGAACGACTTGCTGACCCTCTGCAGGCTCAGGAGCTGCTGCAGTGGCAGATGACAGAGGATATGTGGAACCAAGATGTCCTCCCAGGGCAGGTCCAGGAGGCATCCCCTGGAGGGGGTCAAACTCATCATCAGATGCCAGGGAGCCACGCTACGGTGGGAGACAGCCTAAATCACCTCACACCTACTGCCGGGTGCCTCTAGGAGGAACAACCAGAAAGAAAGACTCAGCAATGTCTCCCACAGTCAGCCCACAGGGTAACATCCCCTGGCTAGCCACCAGCGGGGCACACACCTGCCACCTGCGTCACCTCCTCCCCAGCCCAGGATGTTCACTGTTTAGGCATCCGAGTCCACCTGCCTGCAGTGCCCTCGGGTGGGGCTGAGTAAGGAGTCCCTGTCCCTCGGCAGGGCAGCAGGTGAC
>NW_010137420.1:0-6804 GCF_000699245.1 Pterocles gutturalis | reverse complement strand
GAGCCACCCCACCTCCTCTCCTTCCTTGCCTATCCCTTCTGAAGAGCTTATAGCCATCCATTGCAGCACTCCAGCTATGAGACTCGTCCCACCATGTTTCTGTGATGGCCACTAGGTCACAGCTGTTCTGTTGCACAATGGTCTTCAGCTCCTATGGCTTGTTGCTCATACTGTGTGCATTAGTGTAGATGCACTTGAGCAGAACTGTCGAATCCACTCCTACCTTCAGTGTGCCACCCCTAGGTTTGTCTGTAATGGACCTGGTAATTCCCCCTTCCCCCTTAGCTGTAATCACAATTAAAACTTTATTTCCAATTACATTGAAACCACACAATAGAGATACACAGAAACACTGATGAATCCTCCAGCCACACCCTTCACGTTCTCTTATATTCAGTCAACAAACACAAATCTTTACTGTGACCATTAGGTTTGGTATTCATAGTCAAATTTCAGTATGAAATTACTGTAGCTAGAGTACATTAATGCAGTTCTGGCTAGTAGCAAAACACACATAGAATTAATTATTAATGAGTGCTATTTTAGCTGTCTTCCACATTAAAGTAGGGCTTTATTGTACAAATCATGCATTTTTCTTTGAGTTAGCTTTGAACTGTTTTTTCAACATTAAGAAAATAATTAAAATAAAAAACTTCTGGGACCCCAACATGAAATATGTATTTATGAATACAAACAACCACTTCCCACAGTTGATGCAGCACTAAGCTATAGTTTTGAAGCTGAGCTTCCAGTTCTAGTAGTACCCTTGCATCTCTGTGAAGAGGAAATTTTACATCTAACTCCCATTATGAGTAATTGGTGTAATATGTTCATAAATCCTTATGTACAGAGAAAAAACCATAGCCTTTAATTGCTCCAGTGCCCCGCTGCAATCTGACAGCTTCAACAAGCCACCTGTGCTCACATAGCAGCAGGCTGACCTCAGAAACAGTTCAGCAAAGGATTTCAGACAGGATACAGAAATAAAATCCAAAATCCAATGCCAAAGTCAATTATCTTCACTTTACTAACACTACATCAGTGAGTCATAAATGCCTTATAAAACATAATAAATTGAAATGTAGAATGCACCTCCTATGCAGGTAAGAAAATAATTCATTTTAATATAAGAAGGAAAAATGTCAGACAAAATTTAGGGCTTGATCTTTCCCTGAGGTAAGACTAAACATTTTCCTCAAAATGCTTACAAACTAACCTACACAACCTGGAGTGGAGCAGGCTCCTGAGGTCAAATTCTTCCAGCTGAAGGAGGCATTTTGTGCAGAGCTTCTCTGTGGAGATAAGCCAGCAGCAAAAACTGAATGCTTACTCTGCTCTCATGGCAAAGCATGTGTGCATCTGGGCAACCAGTTTAAAAACACTGCTACAGGTCTCCAGTTAAACTAATAGCAGCTCTCTACCACACCTCTTTTACCACAAAATTTGTGCACAGACTTGGGAATCCACTGAATGTGCTGTTACAGCAGCCTCTGTACAGCACTATGAAGTCCATTTTGAACTTCACACACTGCTACAGAGGCTCCAGAGCTGCCTGTGAGCCACACTGCAGCTACGGAAAAGGCATGTTATCTGAGCAGAAAAGAGTCCGAATGCTGTCCTGTTAGGGCGGGTGCTCACCATCCTCTTGAAAGATCTCTACTGAGAAAGCCATTTAAATTTTGATCAAGCATCAATAAGCTTTATTTTCTTCCAAATCACAGGACTGTGGACTTTCTAGGGAAGGATGTATATAGGTGAACACTATAAGTAGGGCTGCAGAAAGACTAGACTCCCAGTGTATTACATGGCAGACAGAGAGCCATACTCACAAGGTATTAAGCTATTAAGCCTCTGTTTACTGGGTGTTTTTCCACAGAAAATCCAATTCCATTAGAATGAAATTACTCACAGGGAAGACCTGAATTTGTAAAAAACTTGCTTCCCCTTAAGAAAATCACAAATATTTAATTTTGGATTGGCTTGACTTTTTTTCATTTGATCTGTGGTATTCTGGTTTGAATCAATTCAGCAGCATGTAAAATAGCATTTTTTTTTTATTGGTTCCTTACAGAAATGATGGTCATCACATAATATTGCAGAGATACAAGGCCTACAGTACAACTTGGGGAATACACAACTCATAGGTTAAAGGAGATAACACTCCATCAAGTAGCTGGACCCAGAGGACAGGACTGGGATTGGGAGCATCAGACTCCAAAGCAACCACCTCCTGCTCTTAAGCAATGTAGTTTAAAGGTTTGACGACTCTTAACCAAACAAGTCGATTGCTTTACAGATACAACGGAAACATTTCACTTTTGGCAATACTGAACTGTATTCTTTTGATAAATTTTTAAAGGCTGGGTTTTTCACAAATTGATTTCCCCCTAAACTTCTGTTGAAGGAGAAGTTTCCATTTTTATTCCCACTCTGAAATTAAGATAAATGCTGGGACTTCCCCTGGGATAAAAAAAATCCAAGTTTCACTTACTTCTATCTATATACTTTGCTTACCTGCCATTTCAGAGGTTACATGAAAAACCTGAAGTACCCACAATGTTCATGTGATCTTAGAAAAGTCTGTGGAATTAGGAGCTCCCTGACACTCCTTTAGGAATTCCTCACAGAGGAAGATTCAGTGACTATGTTTCACATCTCAAAGATTTCCAACAAAATGTGTGGTGAAGCTTCATGGGGTAACCAGTAATTTGAAACATCTACAGCAAAGTAATTCTGTACATTTTAGGTTTGCCACAAAATCTGAAACAAAACCAGTTTCCAACAGAAGGTTTTCAATAAACTAGAGACCCAAGTTCCTTGGAATTTTCAAAATAAATAGTTCAACATTTTTATTTTCTCATCTAATTCAGACATTGTTATACAGTCTGTTATATAGTTATATAGTTTTAGAACATCCAAAATATGACAATAATTTTAATTTTCTGAATATAATTCTGTGCCATATTCTGCGTGTATACTTCACAATCTTACTTTAGTCCCATTATGATTAAGACTGTATGTAGGTATCAGAACTACAGTGATCATGCTATTGCAGCATGAAGCATCTCCAATAAGAGAAATCCAGGAAAGTTATCATGGAGAAATGCAATCACTCTTTCATGTTTGACAGTAAGGTCAGTGTTTTCTTCTGACAACAGTCATGTCACTGTTTATTTGCATAGCCTGTCCTAGCAAATACTTTGATTACTTCTGCACGGAGGCAAAACATTAATTATTCCAACATCTTAAACTGACTCATCAATTTTATGATATTTGCAAGTTATGACAGCTTACCAAGTTTGTTCATTTACAAATTATAAAAATATATAAATTATATTCTAGTTACTGTCATATTTATTCTTTGTGGCTAATGAAAATGGAAATGTAAATATAAGTAACCTAATCTGGATATATTTTGATATTAATTTTTTCCATAAAATTATGCTTCATAAACAATTTATTTCATGAAGCCTGGGAACACACAGCATTTGTCAAAGGGATGCTTTGTATTATAACATTTATCTATTCAGAAGCTTACTTAGGAAGGGATGTGACAATACTATTTTAATATTAATTTATTTATGGATTTTTAAGAAAGCACTGAATGCATAACTTCCACACGTATATATTTTGCATTCATCCTAAATGCAGTATCAACCTTGAAGATCACTAACATGTACTTGGGATTTATGTTAAAAGATTTGCTTCACTCAGTTACACCTATTCCGCTCTACTTTTTCTAAGGTAACCACTGCATATCTCTTTCACAGACAACATCTCATACCAGATAGTAATTGTACAAGTTTTATAGGCATTTAAGCATAGAAACTTTAAAAAAGTTATTTTTTAAGACATGAGCACCTGCAGTAAAAGAACACACATATTTTAACTACTCTCTTCATGATGAAGATAGTAAAAGTAGTACAGTTGCACGGAAATAGTTACCAAAAATGTTGCAGTGTATGTAAATGAAGGACAAACTCCTTTCAAATTACCACATATAATTAACTCTGTTGGTTAAAAATCTAAGAAAAAAAATCTATATGCTTTGCAAAGCCCCTATGAGTACAGCATCCTAACCACTGCTTTTAGGAAAGCATGTGCCAACTTTTTCTACTGCAATCAGACTTTAGAATGAATAAAAGGCTATTTTAAAAGCTGATCACTCACCTTCATGGATTTTGAAAAATTCAGGTAAACATAAAATAAACATGGTAATTATTCCTAGTACTAATCTGAAGACTTCTGATTTTCTCAAAAACAAGCACATGTCACTGAAGCACTCCGATCTAGCATAGTGGTGGTAACTTCCTTCCTGCTTTAGCTTTTAAGTTAGTGCAGACTTTATGCAAAATAAGTCTATTCATTTCCTCTTTCTAATGTGACTTTTCTTTTTGCTTCTTGTTAAGTTAGGTTGTAGAAAGTCAAGTTCTGTTCTTACACTGGCATAGATGAGGATGATTCAAACGAATACACTGAAAATAAAACTCATGTACCAGGATGAAAATAAGAGAAAAATCATGCACAGAAACTATTTTATTCATCTGGGGTAGTTTCATTTTAGGAACATCACCCCCTAATGGCCACTTTCATATACCTTCTAAACAGTAAAGGAATCATCTTTGTGAAGGAATTTTGTTCTCATTTGGCAAGAAGATTTTAAAAAAATGAGTCAGACCCTCATTATAAAAATGAGTCAGAACCATATGACTCATATGGATATTTTATTGCTTTATTTATACACACATGCACTGGGGCTAGGGGAAATTATTTTATGTAATACTGAATCTTTAAGATTATAATAGACTATTAATTTGATCATTACAACCTAAAGTTTCTGATCTGGCAAATAAGTGATGTACTAGGTACAATTAACTGACTGTGAAATGTTCGTATTATCATTGCTTCTGTATTCTTAAAAGACAAGAGATGTGTTGCCAATCTGTAGCGTGTGTTCAGTGTGTATGTTTACTATCCTTACAAGAGGACTGGATAGAGCCATTAGTATTTCTATACAGTGTAGTCACAATATTTCAGATAAAATTTCCAGTTAAAAAAGTGAAGTCTTTCATTCTGACAACCACTATAATTCACAAATTCCTCTTACAGATGAGACTGTAAAGAATATTTCTGAAAAGTTCAGAATAAAAGTACTCTGAATATGCATATGTAAAAACAATTTGACAGTATGAAGGATTTAATGAATCCAGAAAGCTCTCTTCTGATATAGTGTTTTTACTAAAATGAAGCAATCCTGTTGAAAATAAAATAACAAATGTCCTACAAACCTGAAATGCCCTTCTTGCCATCTAGTTATCTCAGAAGATGAGTAGGCCAGGTGGAAGCAAATACAGTATTCATTTTATAGAAAGACTCTCAATGGAGCTGTAGTGAATATGAATTTGTTAACATGATATTTTAATTGTAGCATTTTTATGCAATGAAAGGCATGAAACCAAAGCAAAATTAACTGATTTTTTTGACAGTATGGTACAACAGAAGTAATAAGGATACAAAAAAAATAGTTATTAATTTAAAAAGCAAAATACATCCACTGTGCAATTTATATTTGTCACATGTTAGCAAACTAGCTCTACTTTGTGAGAGACTGCATTGCCCCTTAAGTATCTTCCATACCAGTTATTTATATTTTCTGTTTTCAAGGTTGCATAGTGTTCACCCATCTTTTCTGCCCAGAAGGAATGGAGAGAATGCAGGAAAATAGCAGGAGGACTTTGTCAAGTAGTATGTGTATCTATCCCTTTCTGATACATTCAGACTTCCATTGTTGTTGGTAGTGCCCAAAGTCAGAACAGAAATCGCCCTTTAGGATCACACCCAAGTTCAGCCTGATATAATAATAGCCTGTGGAATATGTTGAGTTTCAGATTCTACAGAAAAAGGTTTCCAAGAACTCTGTAGTAAGCAGATGGGGAATATCAATTTTAGGGCTATTGTGATGGCACATTTTAGTTTTGTTTCTGAGTTCAAGAGGCCCACGTATGATCTGTCCGCACATCCCCCCGGGCCGTCCTCAGCTTTAGACACTATTGGCAGTTGTGTGTGCACAAACGGGCTGAATCATGCGTGTACCACGTGGCCTGACTGGCCAACTGACGTGAAAAACATGAGCTTTCCTTCCTGGGAACACGCTTCTCTCCACCTAGCTACTAATTTTTACACAGCTGGAACAGTTAGTACCTGTGAAAACCACATCCTTCAGTCAAATTTAGTTAAAATTGGTTAAATAATTTAAAGTCAGCCAGGATGAGAACCAGCAGGCAGACGAAGCATGCAGCCACGTAGGCCACATTTCCTTACGGAATCAGGCAAAGAAAGCACTATGTGCCTCATTACCGCATCCAACTCCGACCGCCACGCCTCAGCAATGATCTCGCACGCCCTTAAGTCCACCCCCCCCCGCCCGCCACGCCTCAGCAATGATCTCGCACGCCCTTAAGTCAGTTTTATCAGTCGGAGACACATCTGTCACAGTCTATTAATTTGGAAAATTATTCTACCCACGGATGGTAGAGGTCACCGGTAAGCTATTGGGTAACAAGTCCAGCTACGGCTGGGGCGTGTCTGCCCATCAGAAACGACTACAGGGTTCCAGGAAGAGGCTAACGGCTGCCGTCGTGGGCCCCCGCAGATTTATTTCCCTCCAGTGGGGGCCGGGGACTTAGGCAAACGCTCAGCTTTGTAGTTTCAGACGACAGGCAAGGGTATACCCAAGGACAGAACAAGGCCTTCTACAGGGTTAAACAAGACAAAGCCCCGAGAAAAGAAGCTGCCACCCCCACC
>NW_010137419.1:0-2909 GCF_000699245.1 Pterocles gutturalis | reverse complement strand
CCAGTGAAATTATAAGATGAAGTATACATATTCACTCTAGATTGACCCTAGCAAAGGGTCTTGTTCTGGAAATCCGCGGAGGTTTCTCCTCCTAAAGTGTAAAATGTCCTTTGAAACCTATGAAGTATTGTATGTCAACAATTTGACTTATTATGAGTAGTATCAGAGGTATTCTTTACTTCTCTTCACTGGACTTGAAATCTTCCTGATTTTTGGAGACTTCCTCTCTTTTCTACAGGAGGAACTAAGAAGTTTTATATCAACCAGATGTGAATAAATAAACTAAGTTTATTTCTTGACAAATGAGAGTATTTTTCTGCATTTTGTCAAAGGTTCTCTGGTACAGAATATGGCACTGCCATCTACAGCTCTGATAGATGCACTTTACTGGTATTTAAATGAATGATCATTTCTCTTTTGTTATAGTAATGCACCATCTATTTGGCAGTTACAACCTCATAGAGTACTCGATTTGAGGGAGCTTTGAAGATGACACTGTATCACCTGTCACGATTCTCCAGAGCAAAGTATAGTTCTCTTGCTATCTCACTTCTTTTTTCTGCTCTCTCTGAAACAGTAGAACTAGGGGAATATCACACGAAGATAATTCTTATGCTTAATGCAATGTCCTCTTCAAGAACATTTCCTGCAGATGCAAACCCCATGTGATGTAGATGCTGTGTAAATGTTCCAGTCTGCAAGTAAATGAAGCTTGCCTTCCTCTGTATCTGGGCATTAAGAATATGTCAGTTGATAATATCAAAAAGATCAAGAAAAGTCAGAGCAGTTATTCAAAAACCAGATTTTAGGTGTGCATACTAACATTTCAAAGAACTGGGGTTCAGAAACAAGAAGGGTTGCTACCCTTACCTTCAAAATGGGGTCTCAGATTTAGAGCTGAAAGGATGACAGAAAAAAATATTCAAACACGTACTGTGTTTCTTTTTAATGCATAAGTTTGTGCTGATAACTGCTTCTTCATTCTACTATCCATTTACTTACCATTTTATTACCATGGGCTGAGCAGTTTTAAAGGAGATACCACAGTGAAATGAGGATCTAATCTAAGGACAGGTTTCCTTCTTTTGTTTTATTTTGTTTTATTTTGTTTTGTTTTGTTTTGTTTTGTTTTTAAAAAGAAGTAAAAAAAAGAGGGCCAGCGCATGTACTTTAAACGTGTCAACAAAATAGGACCAGGATGGAATATTAGATCTATATGTTCATTTAATTACTGTGTAGCTCAAATTGCTTTTCTATGGAGGATTTTCAATTATGTTCAGAATGAATGTCAATTCAAAGGTACTGAAGTAAAAGGAACAATTAGTCAGGACATTTCTGCACATAAACTACTGAATGACTTTGAGGCCGTATAGAACATTCTGTACCAGGACACAGGGAAAAGGAGGAACTGGGGAGAAAGAAAAAAATTATCTAGGTTAGTGAGAATAAGTTATTTAAGCAATTTAATGTCCTCCTCTCACTTCACCCCCATTTGATTGTGGTTCTAAAAATCAGCTGTAGAATTCTACAGGCATAGATGAGTTTAGGAAGTTGTTTTTGTCTTTTTACTTTTGCAGTATCAGTACCACTTGCATCAGGAGAGAAAGTTTTTTGCTTCCTGCAAATGATACTCACAAAATTCCTGGTGGCAGGATTGTGTGCAGTCAGAGTTCAAAACCCACTGGCCTTCAGTCATTCTGGTTCTCAGTCTGAGACTGCATAAAATCATAGAAAGTTTCATTGTAAGAGACCTCTTCAAATCTACATGCCCAGCCTTCCCACTGAAAGTAGGACTATTGCCAACACCAGGTCAGGTCACTCCTGCTTTTGTCAAGCTGAGCATCAAAAACTTCCAAAGATGAAAGATCCACAACTTCCGTGGTCAAGCTGTTTCACTGGTGCACTTACTGCCTGGTGGAAAAGTTATTCCTAAAGCCAAAACTGAACTTCCCAAGCTAAAAGTCATATCCTGTACTTCATTTTCCTACCTACAATCACACTTTAGGAAGAACAGGTAAGTAACAGTGAGTGTGTCAATGATGCAGAAAATAGATCATATAGCGTTAGCAAGGCCTGAGAATTTCTAATGTACAGGGAAGATTCAGAAGGGAGAAAATAAGCCATTAGGAAAGGTGAAGTAACAGGAGAAGTGAGGAAAAAACAAACAAACAAACAAACAAATGAGCAAATAAAAAAAATAACTGAATGTAAAAGGGAACACTATAACAAGAAGAAAGATCAGAAAGGCAAATGGAAGGAAAACAAATTTAAAAGATGCATTAATATTCAAAATGAAAAGTACCATATGAAAAAAAGCAAACAAGATACACAATGGATCAAGTTAATGGATCAAGTCCATCACTAACATGACTATGTAGTCTGTCGTTTATACTAAAGATGAAATTTTCCCAGAGAAAGTGAAATCACAACAGATAAAAGCAAGAACATTGGATGTCTGACCCACAAAGATAAAATAATGTAAGTATGAAATTATTTTCAAGAGGAAAAATACCTCTTTACCTTCTGTGTTCCTTCTGTAGGTGAGACAAAAATTCAGTGGAAGATCAGTAGATTTGCAGTTGGATGGGCATATGGTTTTAGATTTCTTACATAATTTTCTGAACATCATTCATAAGAAAAGATGGGAATAAACAAACAAAACATACAGAGGAAGAAACCTTACTGACAAACGATAAGGGAGGCAGTAATAAGAACCAAACCTGGTCAGTCACACTAATTTACAGTGTCAGAATGTTGATTTCAGTAAGATTATCTGCTTGATGAACTTGTCAAAATAGGAAAGGAAAAGAGGAAGGCAATGAACAAAACATATAGAGACAGAAACCTGGCAGACAGACATAGTGGGCAAAATGGGAAGAAATGACACCGTCTCCCACAGTATCCTCGCG